>NW_025949986.1:0-10577 GCF_021028975.2 Sphaerodactylus townsendi
ACTCGGGCGGCAACTCATCGCCCTCCCCATTGCCATGGGAGAGCTCGAGGCGAGTAAGCCCGCCCCCACTGCCCTCCCCCTCACATGGACCACGAAGACCCCAGTATGGGTAGAACAGTGGCCACTGCCCAGAGAAAAATTGACTGCCATGCACCAACTCGTGGAGGAACAGCTGGCTGCGGGCCACATTGAGACCTCAACATCACCATGGAACACGCCTGTCTTTGTGATAAAAAAGAAGAGTGGCCGATGGCGATTGCTACAGGATCTCAGAGCAGTAAATGCCTGCATCCAACCCATGGGCCCTCTTCAATGCGGTTTACCCAACCCCAACCTTATCCCCTCGGACTACCAGGTCCTGGTTGTTGACCTGAAGGATTGTTTCTTTTGTATTCCCCTCTCTCCCGAAGACCGAGTACATTTCGCTTTCACGGTGCCGGTGCTTAATCATCAGCAGCCCATGGCCAGATACCAATGGAAAGTATTGCCCCAGGGAATGCTCAACAGCCCCACCTTGTGTCAGTTTTTTGTCCATCACGCCCTAGCCCCGTTTCGCGCCAAAGCGCCCGGAGCCATAATCATCCATTACATGGATGATATCCTAGTAGCCGCACCGACCGTCCCCCCGCAATGGATAACGCTGCTGGCCGGCACATTAAAACAGTCAGGCCTATACATCGCTCCCGAAAAGGTGCAAAAGAACGAGCCATTCTTGTATCTGGGGCATAAACTCCTCCACTCCTACTCCGCCCCTGTCATACCAGAGATGCAAATCCCAGACACGCCCACTCTCCTCCAGCTGCAGCAGCTGCTCGGAACCCTCAACTGGGTCCGTCCCTTCTTTGCCCTCACCACCTCCTTGCTCAGCCCCCTGTTCTCGCTACTCCCGCTCGCCAAAAACCCAGGGGACAGGATCCAACTCACCCAAAAGCACAAGGACGCCTTTCGGGCAGTAAGGGAGGTCCTAGCCCGCCGATGGGTGGATCGGGTCCCCCTCAAGGATCAACCTCTCTCCCTCTTCCTCTTGAACACGCCCCCTCTCCCAACCGGAGTCCTAGGGTACACACGACCGCCACAAACCTTCTTGGTTGAATGGCTCTACCTACCTCATGTGCCCGCAAAAAATCTCTCCACCCCGGGCCAGCTTTACGCAGATCTCATCAACCAAGGGCGTCAGCGCACTATGGTAATGGTGGGGTGGGACCCCGAAAAAATCGTCATGCCTCTAAACAGAGCAGAATTCCAGCATCTCTTGAACGCTTCTTCACCCCTCCAGCTGGCCCTGGAGGATTTCGTGGGGGAGATCCTCTTCCACCTCCCCCCAGATCCTCGCCTCACTCTCCTCCACTCTACCCCCTGTCCCGTTCGGCCTTTAGCGGCCTCTGTCCCACTCCAAAGCGCCCCCACCATCTTCGCCGACGGGGGCAAACGCGTCGGCGCCATCGCATTTCAACAAAATGGTCAATGGCAGACCGCTTACACGCCGCCCCAAGCCTCCGCTCAACGGAGCGAGCTCGCCGCAGCCATTTTGGCCTTTCAAACCTTCCCCCAACCTTTCAACCTTTTGGTCGATTCCCAATACGTGGCGCACGTGATCGCCCACCTACCCGGAGCCTACATCGCCCCCCGAATCGACTCAAACCTCATGAGTCTCTTCCTGACATTACGGAACCTACTAGCATCCAGAACCTCTCAATACTTCGTAGGCCATATGCGCAGCCACACGCCGCTCCCAGGCCCCCTCAGCGAGGGGAACCAGCGCGCAGACAACGCTACCCACATCTCCACCCTCTTCTCCGACCCCTTCCAGTCACACGATTTCTTCCACCAGGGGGCAAAAGCACTCGCCCGATCCTGTAGCATCCCCCTCAACCAGGCACAATCTATCGTTAAATCTTGTGCTCAATGCTCACGCCTTGGCCCCTCGTCAGACCCCGGGGTAAACCCGAGGGGGGCCCTGGCAAATGACTTGTGGCAAATGGACGTAACCCTGGTCCCTGCCCTAGCCCCCTGGAAGCACCTACATGTAACTATAGATACCTACTCGGGATACGTCTGGGCCACCCCACTCCGAGGCGAAACAACCAATCACGTCATCCAGCACCTCTTTGCGTGCATAACCGTCATGGGCCGCCCCCTCCGCCTAAAAACGGACAACGCGCCCGCATATTCCTCCGCAGCCATGCTCCAGTTCTGCACCAACTGGGGAATCGTGCTAACACACGGAATTCCCTACAACAGCACCGGGCAAGCAATCGTTGAGAGAGCAAATCGCAACTTCAAAGAAATTCTAGCCAAACAAACTAAAGAAAGGGGAGGTAGCCCCCCCCATTTAGGCCACATACAACAGACAGTATCAAAAGTACTCTTCACCATCAATCATTTAAATCTGCTTGCCCTACCATCAGGGCAACAGATCACCCCCGTAGAAAGACACTTCAGGCAGTCAGACCCCCTCCCCCACGCCAAGGTCTACTACCGCCAGCTCCCAGATCGAACCTGGCGGGGACCGGCCCCCCTCATAACCTGGGGAAGGGGGTATGCTTCAGTCCTTCTCCCCACAGGTCCTCTATGGATTCCAGCCCGACATGTCCGACCAGCTCGAGGAACGATGCCGAACGGAGCCAGGCCACACCACGAAGATGGAGCAGGTCCCCCCGGAGTACCCCGTCCCATAGCTTCAGCAGACTTACAATCAACATCGGAACGACCCGAAGATCCAGAGGATCCGCAAAGGCGTCAGAGCTACGATCAGCCTAACCCGAAGACTCCCGCAGCAGCCGGCCCGCCTCAAGACACCCAAGAATCCCAAAGCTGCAACCTCTGCGGCTATCGCTGCGGATTTCACAGCCATCAGCAGCTACTCACACAACTACCCCCCACCGGTGACAATCGGTCACCCCCTGCAGGATCTTCATCTACAACCGCCATCCTCTCTTCCTCCCCACCGCCCCCCGGCTGGAATTTGAATTTACAGCCGGGAACATCTCTGATAGGTTAACCCTTGGAACTCTCCGCTGTTTTCAGCCGCTTGAATATTGTTGGAACGCGCCTTCTCTCACAACCTTGCTCGTGAGAATCACTGAACCTGCAATGCTAAAGACTATCAGTAGCTCTCCCTACGATCTTGAGAAATCCATGGACTCTAACGCCATCGCTCTGTAGTTTTGGTAGTCAAACAGCAAGAGCCATGCATTGGACAATTATGCAACCACGGGTTGCCTTCCTTCCGTACATCATCCAGCCTATGTATCATTTAACCATGTTTTATTGTTTAAATTTATTGCATGCCTTAATTTTAGAAGTTATGTTATTTGTTATTACTGCATTTCCGCCTGTCTGTCTGCCGGGACTCTCTGCTACCGCCTCACCATCGTTCTGCCCTAGGCTTCACCCCGGAAGCCCAAGCACAGCCGCCGCTCCGCCCTTCCCCTCGACCCCCCTTTTTTGCCAGAGCGACGCGGCGCCTCTAGCCAAGGCGGAGTGTGTTTCCCTCGCTACTTCCCTCGTGGGAGCCCCCGGACTTATTTCCTGTAACACCAAGACTATTGGCCAGCTGGCCTGTGCCCTTGCGAAGTCCATCAACTCCACCTCCATTGCCCTGGATGCCCTGGCCTCCGAGCAGCAAGAACTTCGTCAAGCGACTTTAGATAAACGTGCCGCCATTGACTATTTGTTGTTGTTGCATCACCAGAGTTGTGAGAATGTACATAATATGTGTTGTTTTAATCTTTCCGATAATTCCCAATTGATTCATATGAAAGTACGTGAGCTGCAAGAAGTTGTATCTAATCTGAAATATGATGTTTTGCCCCATTGGTGGTCAGCCCTCTGGAGCTGGCTGCCGGGAGGATGGTCGAGTGCTATTGTGCAGCTCTGCATTGGTTTAATTGTATGCCTCGTTATCGGATCTTGTTTCGTTCAGTGTGTGTCTAATATTGCCTGTAACGTGTGTAAGAAGCCCCTCGAATTTCCCTTACCCCGCAACCAAGTTCTAATGTTACACAAGCAGCTCGGTCAGCTTGACCAGACGGCGGAGGAGACAAGCGTCCCTTTAAATCACCCCTTAGCATTTCGGTCCCCCTTCTAAAATGTAAAAAAGGAGGAGATGTAGTAATGCACTGCTGACCCAGCAGCACCGTGGTAGAACGTTGGGACGCCAACGGACCTACGGCCTTCTGGTCGCACCGCACCCCCACTCCTCATCCCCCTATGAGTCACGGGTCATGAACTGTCTGGCTCAGTCACCGGGCGCAGGGACAATGGTCTTGCCCCCAGGTGAGGATTAGGCTCAGACGCTTACGCTCCTCTCCACACGTAGCCAGGTGAGATCATGCATCACATGATGATCTCCCGACCTCCCGCCTCCCGCTCTCCCGGAACTCCCCCCGTTCCTCCCTCCTACACGCCCCCGATAGAATAACAATAAAAGGTGCCAGGAACCAGCACGCGGGAGACTCGCTAGGAACACGAAGCTCCGCGCTCCCGCTGCTGGCGATCTCCACCAGATGTTATCTCCGCGTCTCGTCTCGTTCTTACGCTGACCACGTGGGTCGACTACAAGCTGGTGCCGAAACCCGGGAATCCTCGAACCTCCACCCTGCTCACCGTCGCCTGGGAAAGGGCCGCGATACCGAAGTCCGCTGGATCGGCGCATCCAGGGACCACCGTTTCGGTATCGCCTGTCCTCTGGATCGGCGCATCCAGAGACACGCGTCCTAGGACACTCTCTCGTCCGACGGAACACCGGTGAGCATGGGAGCTTGCAAAAGCAGGGCTTATGACAAGCACGTTGACGAACTGAAAGCGTTAGCGAAATGCGGCAGGGTCCCCGTAAAGAGAAGGGAGCTGCGCAAATTGGTTGAGGAGATTGAAGCTCAGTGTCCATGGTACCCAGAGGGGGGGACATTGAATCTTAAGGACTGGGAAAACATCGGGCGCACTCTTCGCACAGAGCCTCGCGCGCCGATGTCACTGCTACTGACGTGGAGACAATGTTATGTCGCCATCAGCCTGCAGACCTATGGCTCCCTTGCCGTAGGCCGCCCTCCTTTCGATCTTCCACCTTCAATTTCAACCCCGGAATTTTCTCTATCCGCTAAATTGGACGCCTGTCCTCCTTCTGCCCCCCTTGCTCCTCCGCCCATTTCAAATTCTCCCGCGGCTCAGCCGCCCCCTCCCCTTGCTCCGCCTTCATTTTCCAAAGCCACCGCACCTCCGTCAGCGCCATGTAATGGCGCGGGTTTCAGAACTCTCGCAGAGCGTATTAGCCACGATCTGCAAAGGAAAGAAACCCTGACGGAAGACGATGCCGATATTCTCACATTGTGCCCCGTCCATTTCACAGATACCGAGGGGGAGGATGGCGTTGTCCGGCGGGTTGTCGAGTACCGCCCCTTAAGCTATAACATCCTCACTGAGCTCCGCAAAGCGGTGCGGGACGTAGGAGTCACCAGCCCCTATGTGAGAGGCATGCTAGAGGCAGTCGCGAGGAGTCACTTAATGGTTCCGGACGACTGGAAGACCACCTTCCGCATGCTCCTGAGCCCTGCACAATTTGTGATCTGGGAAAGCGAGTTCCGCCAGCAGTGCTTCAGCAAGGCAGCCGCCTCTGGCGGCGCCTACACCGCCGCACAGCTTTACGGCTTCGATGCCTTCAGCAACCCCAACAATCAGATTGTCCTACCTGAGGCCACCCTTACGATCGCCTCCGAGTGCGCCTACAAGGCGTTTGTCAAGGTTCCCAATGCCGGTCAGCCCACCCGGAGCTTCTCCACCATCCGGCAAAAACCCCAAGAACCCTATGCCGAGTTTGTGAGCAGGCTCCAGGAAGCTCTCAAAAGGCAGGTTGACAACGAGGAGGCTCAGGGCGAACTCCTTAAGCGTCTTGCCAAGGAGAACGCCTCCGCTGAGTGCCGCAAGGCAATCACAGGTCTAGGTAGGAACCCTGAACTGGCCGACATGCTTAAGGCTTGCCAGGATATCGGGTCCTTCGCCCACTACGCGGACCTCCTGGCCGCAGCCCTCTCCATTGCTAGGAAACAGCCCCGAGGCAGATGTTTCAATTGCCACCAGTCCGGACACTTCCGTAGAGATTGCAGGCTGCCCAGTAGGGGGGCCTGCGACCCGCACCGGGGGGGGTCTCCCCCCAAGGGGAGAGGACCCCCAGGGAGGCCCGTCCCCCAGGCCTTCTCCACCTTTAAACAAGAACTATCCCTTATTGCAGGGGCCACTGACCTCGCTTGCCCGGAGCCCGCATACACCCCAATGTGGGCGGGTATCCTGCAGGAACGGCCTCACGAGGGCAGCCGCACGCCGCGGGCTCCTACGCCCCAAGAGCATCCCGCCGCCCACTTCACACAGTTCAGAGGCCCAGGTAAACCCCAGGGTGCAGAGAGCTCCGGCACGGCCATCGGCGAAGTGGCCGGGCGGCCTGATCAGTGGCCGGCTGGGGCACATTTGCGCACCTGGGAAGAGGGAGGGGAGCGGGCCACACCGGAAGCCCCCCCAGGACTCGGGCGGCAACTCATCGCCCTCCCCATTGCCATGGGAGAGCTCGAGGCGAGTAAGCCCGCCCCCACTGCCCTCCCCCTCACATGGACCACGAAGACCCCAGTATGGGTAGAACAGTGGCCACTGCCCAGAGAAAAATTGACTGCCATGCACCAACTCGTGGAGGAACAGCTGGCTGCGGGCCACATTGAGACCTCAACATCACCATGGAACACGCCTGTCTTTGTGATAAAAAAGAAGAGTGGCCGATGGCGATTGCTACAGGATCTCAGAGCAGTAAATGCCTGCATCCAACCCATGGGCCCTCTTCAATGCGGTTTACCCAACCCCAACCTTATCCCCTCGGACTACCAGGTCCTGATTGTTGACCTGAAGGATTGTTTCTTTTGTATTCCCCTCTCTCCCGAAGACCGAGTACATTTCGCTTTCACGGTGCCGGTGCTTAATCATCATCAGCCCATGGCCAGATACCAATGGAAAGTATTGCCCCAGGGAATGCTCAACAGCCCCACCTTGTGTCAGTTTTTTGTCCATCACGCCCTAGCCCCGTTTCGCGCCAAAGCGCCCGGAGCCATAATCATCCATTACATGGATGATATCCTAGTAGCCGCACCGACCGTCCCCCCGCAATGGATAACGCTGCTGGCCGGCACATTAAAACAGTCAGGCCTATACATCGCTCCCGAAAAGGTGCAAAAGAACGAGCCATTCTTGTATCTGGGGCATAAACTCCTCCACTCCTACTCCGCCCCTGTCATACCAGAGATGCAAATCCCAGACACGCCCACTCTCCTCCAGCTGCAGCAGCTGCTCGGAACCCTCAACTGGGTCCGTCCCTTCTTTGCCCTCACCACCTCCTTGCTCAGCCCCCTGTTCTCGCTACTCCCGCTCGCCAAAAACCCAGGGGACAGGATCCAACTCACCCAAAAGCACAAGGACGCCTTTCGGGCAGTAAGGGAGGTCCTAGCCCGCCGATGGGTGGATCGGGTCCCCCTCAAGGATCAACCTCTCTCCCTCTTCCTCTTGAACACGCCCCCTCTCCCAACCGGAGTCCTAGGGTACACACGACCGCCACAAACCTTCTTGGTTGAATGGCTCTACCTACCTCATGTGCCCGCAAAAAATCTCTCCACCCCGGGCCAGCTTTACGCAGATCTCATCAACCAAGGGCGTCAGCGCACTATGGTAATGGTGGGGTGGGACCCCGAAAAAATCGTCATGCCTCTAAACAGAGCAGAATTCCAGCATCTCTTGAACGCTTCTTCACCCCTCCAGCTGGCCCTGGAGGATTTCGTGGGGGAGATCCTCTTCCACCTCCCCCCAGATCCTCGCCTCACTCTCCTCCACTCTACCCCCTGTCCCGTTCGGCCTTTAGCGGCCTCTGTCCCACTCCAAAGCGCCCCCACCATCTTCGCCGACGGGGGCAAACGCGTCGGCGCCATCGCATTTCAACAAAATGGTCAATGGCAGACCGCTTACACGCCGCCCCAAGCCTCCGCTCAACGGAGCGAGCTCGCCGCAGCCATTTTGGCCTTTCAAACCTTCCCCCAACCTTTCAACCTTTTGGTCGATTCCCAATACGTGGCGCACGTGATCGCCCACCTACCCGGAGCCTACATCGCCCCCCGAATCGACTCAAACCTCATGAGTCTCTTCCTGACATTACGGAACCTACTAGCATCCAGAACCTCTCAATACTTCGTAGGCCATATGCGCAGCCACACGCCGCTCCCAGGCCCCCTCAGCGAGGGGAACCAGCGCGCAGACAACGCTACCCACATCTCCACCCTCTTCTCCGACCCCTTCCAGTCACACGATTTCTTCCACCAGGGGGCAAAAGCACTCGCCCGATCCTGTAGCATCCCCCTCAACCAGGCACAATCTATCGTTAAATCTTGTGCTCAATGCTCACGCCTTGGCCCCTCGTCAGACCCCGGGGTAAACCCGAGGGGGGCCCTGGCAAATGACTTGTGGCAAATGGACGTAACCCTGGTCCCTGCCCTAGCCCCCTGGAAGCACCTACATGTAACTATAGATACCTACTCGGGATACGTCTGGGCCACCCCACTCCGAGGCGAAACAACCAATCACGTCATCCAGCACCTCTTTGCGTGCATAACCGTCATGGGCCGCCCCCTCCGCCTAAAAACGGACAACGCGCCCGCATATTCCTCCGCAGCCATGCTCCAGTTCTGCACCAACTGGGGAATCGTGCTAACACACGGAATTCCCTACAACAGCACCGGGCAAGCAATCGTTGAGAGAGCAAATCGCAACTTCAAAGAAATTCTAGCCAAACAAACTAAAGAAAGGGGAGGTAGCCCCCCCCATTTAGGCCACATACAACAGACAGTATCAAAAGTACTCTTCACCATCAATCATTTAAATCTGCTTGCCCTACCATCAGGGCAACAGATCACCCCCGTAGAAAGACACTTCAGGCAGTCAGACCCCCTCCCCCACGCCAAGGTCTACTACCGCCAGCTCCCAGATCGAACCTGGCGGGGACCGGCCCCCCTCATAACCTGGGGAAGGGGGTATGCTTCAGTCCTTCTCCCCACAGGTCCTCTATGGATTCCAGCCCGACATGTCCGACCAGCTCGAGGAACGATGCCGAACGGAGCCAGGCCACACCACGAAGATGGAGCAGGTCCCCCCGGAGTACCCCGTCCCATAGCTTCAGCAGACTTACAATCAACATCGGAACGACCCGAAGATCCAGAGGATCCGCAAAGGCGTCAGAGCTACGATCAGCCTAACCCGAAGACTCCCGCAGCAGCCGGCCCGCCTCAAGACACCCAAGAATCCCAAAGCTGCAACCTCTGCGGCTATCGCTGCGGATTTCACAGCCATCAGCAGCTACTCACACAACTACCCCCCACCGGTGACAATCGGTCACCCCCTGCAGGATCTTCATCTACAACCGCCATCCTCTCTTCCTCCCCACCGCCCCCCGGCTGGAATTTGAATTTACAGCCGGGAACATCTCTGATAGGTTAACCCTTGGAACTCTCCGCTGTTTTCAGCCGCTTGAATATTGTTGGAACGCGCCTTCTCTCACAACCTTGCTCGTGAGAATCACTGAACCTGCAATGCTAAAGACTATCAGTAGCTCTCCCTACGATCTTGAGAAATCCATGGACTCTAACGCCATCGCTCTGTAGTTTTGGTAGTCAAACAGCAAGAGCCATGCATTGGACAATTATGCAACCACGGGTTGCCTTCCTTCCGTACATCATCCAGCCTATGTATCATTTAACCATGTTTTATTGTTTAAATTTATTGCATGCCTTAATTTTAGAAGTTATGTTATTTGTTATTACTGCATTTCCGCCTGTCTGTCTGCCGGGACTCTCTGCTACCGCCTCACCATCGTTCTGCCCTAGGCTTCACCCCGGAAGCCCAAGCACAGCCGCCGCTCCGCCCTTCCCCTCGACCCCCCTTTTTGCCGGAGCGACGCGGCGCCTCTAGCCAAGGCGGAGTGTGTTTCCCTCGCTACTTCCCTCGTGGGAGCCCCCGGACTTATTTCCTGTAACACCAAGACTATTGGCCAGCTGGCCTGTGCCCTTGCGAAGTCCATCAACTCCACCTCCATTGCCCTGGATGCCCTGGCCTCCGAGCAGCAAGAACTTCGTCAAGCGACTTTAGATAAACGTGCCGCCATTGACTATTTGTTGTTGTTGCATCACCAGAGTTGTGAGAATGTACATAATATGTGTTGTTTTAATCTTTCTGATAATTCCCAATTGATTCATATGAAAGTACGTGAGCTGCAAGAAGTTGTATCTAATCTGAAATATGATGTTTTGCCCCATTGGTGGTCAGCCCTCTGGAGCTGGCTGCCGGGAGGATGGTTGAGTGCTATTGTGCAGCTCTGCATTGGTTTAATTGTATGCCTCGTTATCGGATCTTGTTTCGTTCAGTGTGTGTCTAATATTGCCTGTAACGTGTGTAAGAAGCCCCTCGAATTTCCCTTACCCCGCAACCAAGTTCTAATGTTACACAAGCAGCTCGGTCAGCTTGACCAGACGGCGGAGGAGACAAGCGTCCCTTTAAATCACCCC
>NW_025949987.1:0-10574 GCF_021028975.2 Sphaerodactylus townsendi
GTTGCATCCCGGCCCTGGCAGGTCATCTCAATGGATTTCATCACAGACCTGCCGGAAAGCCATGGTAACACGGTTTTATGGGTGGTGGTGGATCTTTTTTCCAAGCAGGCACATTTCATTCCGTGCACTACCATTCCGTCCGCTCCCAAATTGGCCCGGTTGTTTATTCAACATATCTACCGCCTACATTCCTCTCCTGACAAGGTGGTATCAGACCGCGGGCCCCAATTCATTTCCAAGTTTTGGAAAGCGTTCCTGGAGTTGTTGGGAGCAACCCTGGTGGTCGCCGCCCCCTACCACGTTCAAAGTGACGGTCAGTCAGAAAGGACCAACAGAACGCTAGAACAATATTTACGTTGTTACACCAACTATCATCAGGACAATTGGTGCGAGTTGCTCCCTTTTGCAGAGTATGCCTATAATAATGCGATTCATAGCAGCACCAAGAAAGCCCCGTTCGAAATCGTCTCTGGTCGGTCCTTTCCCCCGCTGCCCCAACTACCTACGGAGGCGTTGCAACCTCCGGAATTTAATCAATGGATCTCCTCCTTAGCAGAGGGCTGGAAAACAGTACAGTCTTCCCTAAGGCAAGCCCAAGAATCGCAAAAAACGCAGGCGGACAAACATCGCTCAGAGTTTCCCTTACGTGTTGGGGCATGGGTTTACTTATCAACCAAAAATCTTAGAGATGTGCACAAGTACTCCAAACTTGGCAAGAAGTTCGTGGGGCCCTTTCGGATTACAAAAGTGATTAACGATGTTACTGCCCGTTTAGAACTGCCTAACTCTTTAAGTAACATTCATCCCGTCTTTCATTCCAGCTTGCTCAAGGAGGCTCCCGCTTCCGATGCCTGGCACGGCCCTCCGGAGACACCCCCACCGGTTACAATTGATGGCCATAAACATTACGAAATCGACGCTATCCTGGACTCCCGTTTTTCTCGCAAACGTTTGCAATATTTGGTGTCTTGGGTTGGGTATTCATCCGGCCATAATCAATGGGTTTACGCTGAGAACATCGACGCCCCATCACTAATTGCTGCTTTTCATAAAGCCTTCCCTCATAAGCCGGGAGGGAAAGGGGGGGCATTCTTAGGGGAAGCAGAGTGTAAAGATGCTGGTTGAGCTCGCTCTTCTGATTGCCGTCCGGCCTTGACAGAATTCCTTCGGCCGGGCGAGGAGCCAGAATCCTCCATAGTAACTTTGTTTGTGGCCTTATCTTAGATGTGTGAAACTAGCATTCCGTTCCCATGAGAATGTGACCGGGTGGTAGGGGGGGGGAACGGTTATAACCTGTAGTTTTGGCGGGAGCAGGCAGTCTTGCCATCCCGTGTATGTGTGCTTTCTGAAGTGTCTGAATAAATGGACTTTGAATCAATGCCTTTTATTTCTGCTTCTTTCGGAATTCCTTACATTATCTGCTCAAATGTGCCTATTCCTGGCTAAGAAATAAAAGAAATAAAAGTTATTATTTGATTTATATTTGTTCAACTTTTTCTTCAAAAAATGAAATTGGGTTATGTTAATTTACCCTCATAGCAGTTCAATTAAGTAGAACAGGGAAACAGACATGACCAATATCAGCTTGGGAACACAGCTGAGTAATCATTTGAATCTAATACTTCAATTTCAGTATTGTCACTCTGTATTTCTTGAAGTTCTAGTACCAAATGATACATATGAGGATAGTTTCAGAGTACAGCTATGTGGTCTGAGGCAAAACTGTCTGATTCGAGTTCAGTAGCATCTTAGAGACCAATAATAGTTTCAAGTTATAAGCTTTCAAGAGTTTAAGCTCCCTTTGTCAGACACAGGTAGAAATATAGATCTCTGAGTCCTTTTAGTTCATGCAGAAGGTGTGAGGGATGTTTAAAGAATGCTTGTTAAAGATGCAGAGGTGCAGTGCATACTGTAATCAGCTTGATTAGACCAGAGAAGAAAAGCTTGGGTGCAGAAAATTAGCATCTGTAGTGAGATAATACTCCTATGTCCCTATTCAGCCGGCGGGGGGGGGGGGGGGTCTATTGATCTGAACTTGTGAATGTACTGTTGAAATTTCTTGTTTGAGGACGGCCACTTGTAGGCCAGCAATAGAATGACCTGGAAGATTAAAATATTCTCCCTCTAGTTTTTTAGTGTTGTGATTTTTAATGTCAGATTTATGTCCATTGATGCCTTTGTGTAGGGACTGACCTGTTTATCTGATGTGAAAGAACATTGTCAGTATTTGATAGCATAAATAACACTGGAAAATGAATCTCTGATGGTATAGCAGGGTGTTGTATATTTTTATAGCAGGCCTGGTTACAAAGTGGACTTGGGGACAAAGTTAGCATCTTGGGTTGCTGAATATAGGAGTATATTGTTTACATGAGGAGTATAACTTTTAATGTGGTAGGAGAAGAGAATGAGGTGTGTTTGCTGATCTAGGTAATGATATTGTACACAGTTGGGCTGTCTAAATCCTATTGATTTTGGTGAATTTAAGCTCCCAAAACATGACCTTGGATTGCAGATCATGACTGTTTACATCACTGGAGAAAAGCAGCTACTTGTGATGTTTTCTTTCATGAAAATCATGATACTCTTAAGTACTAGCAAGGAAACATCAGGTAATGAGAATGCAGTGAACATGCCTTTCATCAGCTGAAAATCTTTAATTGTAATTGCAGCATGTAATGGTGTAATTAGTTGTCTAAGTGACAGGATAGGATTGAATGTCTTTTCCTATTTTGTGGGAAAAGAACCATTATTTTTTTTGAACCTTTCATTTGGATGACATGAGTGACATCCAAAGATAGCTTATTTTTAACTCTGTGAGTTTCTGCAGGATGCAGTATGTATGATATGTGTGAAAAAGATTTGAAAATGGTGATGTTAAATGATAATCCTTTAAAATACAGATGGTATATTAACAGAATTAGATCAAAACATGGTTCCTTTAAAGGTAAGCTAGCTTCACTCAAAGCTTCACTTCACAAACTGAGACTAAACAGTGGAAGATTATTTTGCTTATGCTTGTTCTCAGGTAATATTTATTAACCCTACATAGCAGCAAGGCATAGTGGAACTCTACATAGGAATGGAATGAGTAGGGAAAGGGTGGAGTCTCTAGAGGCAGAAGGGTGCAGAATGTATGGAAAACGCTAGAAGGAAGCAAGGCTGACTGGCTGGGAGCTTGAATTATAGACTCTTAACATCTTGTTTAAAGTAACTATGATATGTGTATGAGAACTAGTAAAGGAAGGAGACTTTGGTTCTGCATTGTACATTTTAGAATTATTGTTTCAGGGCTGTGTTTATTTGGTGGGAGTTCTCTTGTGAGTCAGTGCACCAAGAGTTCACCTGGAGACTTCCTGGGCCACCTACAAGAAGAAAGAAATGGAACTTGGGGTTGGCAATCTGTGAAAAGGGAAAAGTTCATTGTGTTGTTGTATTAATAAGTTCTATGTTGATCTGCTGAGTAAAAGTGAAAAGAAATTTTGTTTAAATTGTTTGCAAGATTCATTCCAAGTTCTGCCGCACAAGCTGAGGTTACAGCTTAGTGATTTGGGTATCCCGAATCATCGAAAATTGCTGAATCGCAGCCTATTTGGGCATACTTGGGCCATATTCAGCCCAAATACAATATGCCCAAATATGAGCTGATCCAAATGTAAAGTTTTTGGATCAGCTTGTATATATTTGGGATTCGGCAACACGCAGTTCAAAAGAACAATCTCCCCAAGAATCCCCCCATGGGATTTGGTAGCAGCAAGCAGCTTTGTTTAAACAACAAGAACAACAAAAAATAGAGAATCCCGCAAAAAAGTTCGGTGGTAGGTGGCTTTGTTCAAATCAAAAAACAACCCCCCCCAAAGTCCCCCCCGTGGGATTCAATGGTGGCAGGTGGCTTTGTTTAAACAATAACAAAAAACACCAGAGGACACCTCCCCCCACCGATTCTGTGGGAAGCGGCTTTGTTTAAAAGAACAGTTGAAAGTGTATACCTTTCCTGTTGTTGTTTGGTATTGGGCTGGTGTGGGGTGGCGTTAAAGTCCCAAAGCCCCAGGGTTCTCAGAGTTTAACTTGTTGAATTGTTCTACTGTGGTAAAATGGATGCTAGCAGCATTTTCAGTGTTTCACTTCAAGTGTCTGGATTTTTTAGTGTGTGTGTGTGCATATGTGTGTTGGGGGAGGGGTTGGCCAGTGCCACTCATGCCTGCATTACTCAAGCAAAGACTGCTTTTCTGATTTTTCCTGGTGTCACTGTAACTGTTGTTACATTGCTCTCATTCCAAATTGTTTACAGAAGAGGAGTTTGTATTTATACCTTGCCTTTCTCTCCTGTAAGGAGACTCAAGGTGGCTTACAAGCTCCCTTCTCTTCACCTTGTGAGCTAGGTGGGGTTGAGAGATTTCTGAGACAACTGTGACTAGATAAACCAAAGAAGAAATATCCTAGCAGCAGTGAAAACCTGAACAAAAATTAAATTTACACCCTGCTTAGCAAACCTCAGTATAACAAGGCACAAAAAGTTTAATAATGTAAAACAGTGAAAAATATTACAACAGATTATCTATTCATACACACACCACATCCATACCTGCAAACTCTCATGCAGCTTATACCTCCCTAATATAATATCTAATTGAAATAACTAATTTACAGCAATATGAAGTATAGCACTTAAAGGTTACCACAGAGAGGAAATAAGCAAATATAATGGTTATGCAGCACAAAATAATGCTTTATCCAGTTCTCCCAGAATCTCCTGGGAACCCTGTCAATGCTACTGGAAATCTTAAATTGTCACATCAATATCGTCAATTAAGAGACTGACTATTTTTGAAACATAAAACAGTAACCAGTTGTTGCCAGTCAGCAGTGATGTCCTTACATATACAGACAGGTAGACGGAACAAGCAATAAAATTAGAGAGTTGTTTCACCATTGATTATACTCCAACAGGTTGCTTGTTCCGGTAATACTTATCTTAATAAAACTTATTCCATCTGAATAAATTCCATCAGTGTGAAAACTGGCATAAATATAGCATGAACATGGTCTGTGGTTAGACTCCACGCTTTTGCGGAACCTCTTCCTCAGATAGCCAGTTCAAATTGTTCACAAGATAGATCTTTTTAGGAGATTAATCTGAATGTATCTCCTCCATGCAAGCCCAAGGTCACCCAGCAGGAATGTAGGAGTTTATCTTGTAGTTTTATATTTTCCTTAGAAGTGGTTTCTGTTTGTGGTTTCTTTCTGTTTGTTTCCCTGGTTTGTCTTGCTGTTTAGAGGGGTTTTTTTGGGGGGGGGGCAGTGTTTTTGTTGCTGTGGTGTAATGCTGTTGATAGTTTGGTAGGAGTCAGGGCTGGCAAACGTGCCCCCTGGCTTGATGTGCATAGTTCATTACATGTTGTTGTACAGCGGCTTCATTTTGAGAGGTGGAGGTTTTGCTGAGGATGTATAAGGCAATAGGGAAGGGAGAAAATGCCATTGCTATTCTTCTGGATTACCATTTTAATATTTGTGTTTTGGTTGGATCTTAGGGACCAGGGGACAAGAACTCAATGAGCCTGTGTAGTTGGTAAGCTTGTTTACATGGGGTGGATTGAGTTTGGGATATCAAGGGTCTCTACACTATTTTTATCTTTAAATGAATTGAAGAGTACTTCTCCATGATCAGTTGGAATCAGTAAATTCTACTATGAAGTATTTTTCCTGTTTCATCTCCTAGCTTTACAATTCTGTAGCATATGTAAGGTTAAAAGTTGTGTCCCAAAATGAAACTGATCACTAATCAGCCAACCAAGAGCTAGGATCTAATATCTGATTAAAAGGGAAATAAGATGTTCTAATAAACAGTTTTTGTAAATGGAATATGGTAAAAATATTGCTTCAGTGTTTTTATTATTTAACCATACACTTGGCCTTGCTGTTTAGACAATTAGGAAGCTTTAACCATGTTTCAATGAGATATGAACCCAATATTGGTCAATGTAATGAAGGGATGCTATCAAAATTTTTCAGGTTTGCTAGTTTGATTCAAACTTGCCTCTTTAAATTTTGCTTTTTTTTTGTGCAAACAGAACAGAAAAGTGCTCATTTCTGCTGTATTTTCAGTGGTAAGATAAGGATGAATTTTGAATTTGCCTCAATGACTATCCATCTATCAAAATGTAGAAGTGTTCTAACACTTATTTTGTAATCTAAAAAACTTGTCATGTGACTATGCCTTATTACAAGATGGATGAGTTCAAGATCAAGAAATAACTGTCAGCTATCCACACATCACAGATTTCAGCTGTTATGTCAAGTCAGTCTAACATTACATGGCAGCATGGTAACATGAAAAAAATCATCAAGCTAGTTTACCACTTTATTTACTGAAGTTTATGAGTCCCTTGATTATAGAAGAAGAAGAAGAGTTTTGGATTTATATCCCCCCTTTCTCTCCTGTAGGAGACTCAAAGGGGTTTACAATCTCCTTGCCCTTCCTCCCTCACAACAAACACCCTGTGAGGTAGGTGGGGCTGAGAGAGCTCCGAGAAGCTGTGACTAGCCCACAGCTGGCGCCTGTGGGAGTGTACAGGCTAATCTGGATTCCCCAGATAAGCCTCCACAGCTCAGGCGGCAGAGCTGGGAATCAGACCTGGTTCCTCCAGATTAGATACACGAGCTGGGAATCAGACCCGGTTCCTCCAGATTAGATACATGAGCTCTTAACTTCCTATGCCACTGCTGCTATACAGCTGCTATACAGGTTCAACAGAACTCCCATGACAGGAAACATGAAGCTGTGTAATGGTAATTGTTGTGACTTTCTTACTATAAGGTACATTTTGACCAGCAAAAAATATATATTGGATAATGTTTTGGAATATGTGTTTTGAATATGATTCACTAGCTTTGGGAGGCATTCAGCAAAGTTACAAGTTATAAAACTAGCCTTTAAATAATATTAAATCATGTACCATTGTTACCAGTTTACTAATGAACCTGAGAATCAAAAACCAGTTTACTAATGAACCCGAGAATCAAACACCACAAAGAGCACTATACTTCTGGACATGTACCATGTTAACCAGGTAGCCTGAAAAAACATCATTGAGAAAAGATTTCTCACTTAGTGGAGTTTTAAAATAGATTTTCCATGAAGTCTGAGCAAGGAAGGAGGGATAGGAGTAAGATAAGGTATGTTTTTTCATTCACCTTGTAACTGATTAAAGGATTTAGACTCCAGAAAGCGTTAGAAACTTCAGACCCATAAAGGGTTAAGAGAGAACTCCACTTGATTGGCTGGCTGTTTCTGCAGCTGTGTATAAAAGGGCAGAGGGTTTGTGTTCATTAGGCAGTGGCAAAGAAGAGACCAAGAAGACCTAAAATAGTTTTCTGAGCTGAGGGTCTTGAAAATTTACCAGGCCTGTTGTATACTTGAATTCTAATCCTAAGTATTCACGAAAAAATATTTGTTTCAGAACCAGACACACAATTTTTAGCGCTCAGAGAACAATATGCTGAAAACACTGAGGTCATTTGATCAACATGAGTGAACATTGCTCATGTAATTGCCTTGTCATTATATTTGATTGATACTGAAAATGTTCTTTATATGGGCAGTCATTCTGCTTCCAGCAAAAGAAGATATAACAGTGCATTACAAAAATCATGCATCAAACTGTATGGGATATTGAATCCCATCGACTGGTTCTAATATATATTTTCTTTCATGCACTTTTCAGTTATTTTTCTAATGCTGTGTCTCTTCTAAAACTTTTTCTTTCATGGCAGCTAAAAAATTAACTCTAGCTATGATCTGTACTTAACTTGCTGTCTTATTCCATTTACATTCTGTTTTCTGTTGATTATCACTCGATCAAGCAGAGTGCCCTGTCTTCTTGAATTTTGTTGAACTGCAAAGTACTCCTTTGTGATGGTTTTGTGATGCAAAGGGGGGTTGTTATACATTAATAGGTTTTTTTTAATAGAAGAACTATCTATTGGAATGGGATGAGGAACTCCATTTCTATTATTTGCTCCAGAAGTAAAATGTCTGACTGTGCTGACGTGACCACATAGGTCCGTACCATTGTTATCTCCAGCCCACATAAAAGTCTTGCCAGTTAAAAGTGCTCTGCAGGCTGACAACTTCCCAACTCTATTAGTGTGTAGTGTTGTAGAGTGGGTATAATATGAACAATCCTGTCCCTGTCTTTGGCGGTAGTCCTCTTCCCATATATATGTCTGTGAAGGATGTGTATTCTCTTGTCCCTACACATACTTCTGTACTCATCTTACATTTGCATGTTCAAAGTAATGGACAGTGGTTATCCTTGCAATGAGGCTACCCTTTCTCTAGTAGACACAGTTATTACCCTGCTGCATCATCAGCTGCTGTACTTAAAATTAAAGAATAAACAATGAACTGAGCAAGATGTCTCCACCACATTGGAAATCCTCCAGATAACCAATCAATCTAACTTGAGAAGGAATGCCTTTTGGATAGTGAGTCTCTGCCAATAATTATCTCTGCAGAAAACTTCCACTTTATATGTTATGGTGGACTCCAGCAATATCCCAATGGCAGATTTAAAATGTTATATGGCCATATGATAGAAGACGTATGAGACATAGCTGCGCTCGTCCGCCTTCTGACCTCCGACCTATCTCAAGAAACGACGGTGGTTGGGATCAGGGACACTCTGCTTCGTCTTTGGTGTTAATCAATGCCAGGTCCATCAATAATAAGACCATGGTGCTCCGAGATTTCCTCGGGGCCCAGCAGGTGGACCTGGCAGGTGTCACCGAAACCTGGGTGCGCGAAGGTGAGACCGTCGCCTTGGGCGAAGTCGCGCCCCCGGGTTTCGCGTGCCTTCACCGATCGCGAACACAGGGCCGGGGGGGTGGGGTGGCTTTGTTCATCCGTGATTCTATCCCCTTTAGGGCAGTCCCCGTCCCGGAGGTCACTGGCATGGAGTGTGTCGGCCTGGAGTGGTTGGCCTTGGAGAGGTTGGCTGTTCTCCTGGTGTACCGGTCGCCTAGCGCACCAGGCGACAGCCTGTCGCGGCTGCTGGAGGTGGTGTCGGACTGGGCATTGCGGTTCCCCAGACTTATCGTCTTGGGGGACTTCAATGTCCATGTCGACGCCGCCTCATGTACAGCGGCCGCGGACCTAGTGTCATCCATGGCGACGCTAGGCCTCTCCTTAATAAACTCTGGCCCCACCCATGAGGCTGGGCACACGCTGGACTTGGTCTTCGGGTCGGGGATAAATTTGGTCGTATCCTCTACTGATAGAGTGCCATGGTCCGACCACTATGCCTTGAAGGTCCGGGTGGACTTGCCACAGCACCCCTGTCTAGGCGACGGGCCGATTTATGCCCGCCCGCGGAGACTTATGGATCCACTTGGCTTCCTGAATGCTCTTCGGGACCCTGAACCCGCCGGCACACTCGATGAGCAGGTGGAGGACTGGAATGCCCGGCTCTCCGATGCCATCGATGCTGTTGCCCCCCGGCGTCCTCTACGCCCCCGCTCTCGACGCGCTCCATGGTACACAGAGGAGTTGCGTCAGATGAAACGGGGGCTTAGACGTCTAGAGCGAGTGTGGAGGAAATCTCGCGACGAAGCTGCGCGAACATCTTATAGGACGCTTATGAAAGCCTATGAGATGGCGACGAAGGAAGCGAAGAGGGTCTTCTTCTCCTCCTCTCTCGCGTCCGCTAGCTCTCGCCCAGCTCAATTATTTCGCATAATTCGGTCATTGACCTCCCTGTCGGAGAGATCATCAAATTCTCAATTGGATGTTAGCTGTGAGGCATTTATGAGCTTTTTTGCGGATAAGGTTGCGTCGCTCCGCCACGACCTTCCATCCACGTTGGCTACAATTAGTGAACTGGAGACTCCCTTGCCGTCCTCAGGCCCTTGTTTGGCCCAGTTTTCCCTGCTCTGTGAAGCCGCTGTCGACAGGACCTTAGCTGCTGTTAGACCTACTACCTGTCCTCTGGATCCGTGCCCGTCTTGGCTTGTAAAAGCCTGCCGAGCGGAGCTACGGCCCCATCTGTTGAGTATCATCAATAGCTCCCTTGAGCAAGGAGTTTTCCCGGATGGGCTGAAGGAGGCAGTGGTCCACCCACTCTTAAAAAGACCATCATTAGATCCTGGGGATCTGGCCAATTACCGCCCCGTCTCGAATCTTTCGTTTCTGGGGAAGGTAATTGAGAGAGTGGTGTTGGAGCAGCTTCAAGGTTTCCTGGATGACGCATCGGCTTTTGACCCCTTCCAGTCCGGCTTCCGTGCTGGGCATGGGACGGAGACTGTTCTTGTCGCCGTCACAGACACACTCCGTATTCAGCTTGACCGAGGCGGATCGGCGCTGCTGGTGTTGTTAGATCTTACCGCAGCGTTTGATGTGGTCGACCATGACCTTTTGACCCACCGCCTGGCCGCCTCTGGAGTGCGGGGCACTGTCCTTCAATGGATTGCCTCGTTTCTCCGAGGTCGGAGTCAGCAAGTGAGGTGTGGGGATGAGGCCTCCCGGAAGTACCCGCTTCATTGCGGTGTACCCCAGGGGGCGCTATTATCCCCACTGT
>NW_025949988.1:0-10573 GCF_021028975.2 Sphaerodactylus townsendi
TTATATGGCGAGTATGTGCCGAAATCTATATTTTAACTGGAAAAGTGTGGGGGTCGTCTTATACCCCCAGTCGTCTTGTACGCCGGTATATACGGTAGATGTATCTGAGGTCAAGAAAAACTGAATAGATTCTATCATATATTGTTACCTATATCATTTTTGAAAAGATAGATTTTTGAAAGATTTCTCTGTTGCTCTGGATTGAGCAGTATCCACAGTCTGTCTTTTGATCTGTGATCTGGACAAATGTATATGACCTGTATGGTACCCTGGGTCAGCTTTGACAGTTATTAAATTTTCCATCAATTCAGTAGATTGCTGTCCCTATTATGGATATGATTTACATTGCAGTCTTAAGCAAAATTATATCCTTCTAAGTCCACCAATTTTAAGGATACATAATTCTGTTTAGGAATATACTGTTAGTACAGCAGTAGCTGTGGATTTAGAAATGTTAGCCTAAATACTACTATCTATTTTAGAAAATGTATTACTTGTCTGTTTTATCAAACACTGGCTATACAGTAATTTTTGACTAAAAACAATAAAAATAATGGACATTAAAATGCCAGTGCTGTGTAAAGTGCTACTTATTAAAACATTTATATCCCAATTTTTCATCTATTTTAAGAGGTTCAAGCTAACTTATTATTTATTTATTTATTTTTTAAATTTATAGACCGCCCAATTCCCAAGGGGCTCTGGGCAGTGCACAACACTATCTATATACAATATATAACAAGGGTCACAATAGTGACCATATACACTAAAATCCATTAAAAACCATTAAAACCATTTAACAGCAGGCAAAAACAGTAACAATAATAATGGCATCCCGTACCAATTCCTTTAAAACCACCCCAAAAAGGAGGGAGCGGCCGGACTCCTCCCTAAAAATAACAATAAATATGCAAAAATAAATTATAAAAATAGGGAGTGAAAGAGCCAAGGAGCAAAGCAAAGAAGGGGCGCGCGCACCTCAGCGACTGGACACTCCAAAGGCCCGGCAGAACTCCTCAGTCTTACAGGCCCTGCGGAATTCACCAAGGTCCCGCAGGGCCCAGACAGCTGGAAGAAGAGTGTTCCACCAGGCCGGGGCCAGGGCCGTAAAGGTCCTGGCCCGTGTGGAGGCCAGCCACGTCATTGAGGGGCCAGGAACCACCAGCAAATTGGCCTCTGCCGAGCGCAGAGGCTGAGTAGGGGCATATGGGGTAATGCGGTCTCTCAGGTAAGAGGGTCCCAGGCTGTTAAAGGTCAAAATCCACACCTTGAAGATGATTCGGAATTCCACTGGGAGCCAATGCAGCTGACGCAACACAGGTTGGATGTGGTCACGAAAGGCGCCCCTGTGAGCAAGCGTGCCGCCGCATGCTGGACCAGTTTCAGTTTCCAAATCAAACGCAAGGGAAGGCCCTTGTAGAGCGAGTTACAATAATCTAACCTGGAGGTGACAGTTGCATGGATCACTGTGGCTAGGTCCGCCTGAGAGAGGAAGGGGGCTTGACGAAGATGGAAAAATGCAGTCCGAGTTACAAGGGCCACCTGGGTCTCCATTGAAAGAGACGAATCCAGGTGGACCCCCAGACTGCGGACGGAGGAGGCCGGCGCCAAAATGGCCCCTCCCACTCCGGCGGCTGGAAATCCCCTACCCCTCCCCTGTGGCCAAGCCAAAGGATCTCCGTCTTCGATGGATTCAGTTTCAGCCTGCTCTGCCACAACCAACCAGCGACCGCCTCCAAACAATGCTGTAGAGCTGCAGGTGCCGTGACCGCTCCCCACTCCATCAACAGAATGAGCTGAGTGTCATCAGCATACTGGTGACAGATCAGCTCAAAGCTCAGTACCAGCTGAGCAAGTGGTCACATATAGATGTTAAATAATAGTGGGGATAATAGCGCCCCCTGGGGTACACCACAATATAGTGGGCACTTCCTGGAAGATTGATCCCCACACCACACTTGCTGGCGTCGGTCCCGGAGAAACGAGACAATCCATTGAAGGACAGTGCCCCGCACCCCAGAAACAACCAGGCAGTGGGCCAAAAGGTCATGGTCGACCACATCAAACGCTGTGGTAAGGTCTAGCAAAACTAGCAGCGCCGATCCGCCTTGGTCAAGCTGCATATGGAGAGTATCTGTGACGGCGAGAAGAGCCGTCTCCGTCCCATGCCCAGCACGGAAGCCGGAGTGGAAGGGGTTGAAAGCCAATGTGTCATCCAGGAAACCCTGTAGCTGCTCCAACACCACTCTCTCAATTACCTTCCCCAGAAATGAAAGATTCGAGACGGGGCGGTAATTGGCCAGATCCCCCGGATCTAATGATGGTCTTTTCAAGAGTGGGAGGACCACTGCCTCCTTCAACCCATCCGGAAAAACTCCTTGCTTAAGGGAGCTATTGATGATGTTCAACAGATGGGGTCGTAACTCCGCCCGCACTGGCGTAATGCCCATTGGGCAAGGTGGGCAGCTGCCCAGGGCATCACCTTGTGGGGGGCATCAAAATGCTGGGTTCGTTTTTGGGTATTTTAGTGGTTTTCCATTTTTGGCCTGCAGGGGGCGCAGTTTTTAGGCTAGCGGCACCAAGATTTCAGCGTATCATCAGGGGACTATCCTTATGCTACCCCCCAGGTTTGGTGAGGTTTGGTTCAGGGAGTCTAAAGTTATGGACTCCCAAAGGGGGTGCCCCTATCCCCCATTGTTTCCAATGGGTGCTAATAGGAGATGGGGGCTACAGTTTTGAGGGTCCATAACTTTGGGCCCCCTGAACCAAACTGCACCAAACTTGGGGGGTATCATTATGGCAGTCTCCTGATGAGACCCTGAAAGTTTTGAGACTGTGCCTTCAGAAATGTGCCCCCCACAGCCTGCAACCCCCATTGACAGCAATGCAGAAAACTCAATGCAGAACAACGATTCTTGGGCAAATTTCTAGGATGTTCCTGCAGGGGGTGCATTTTTGGATGTATCGGCACCAAAATTTCAGGGTATCATCTGGAGATGATGGCACCCCCCAAGTTTGGTGCAGTTTGGTTCAGGGGGGGCAAAGTTATGGACCCTCAAAACTGTAGCCCCCATCTCCTATTAGCTCCCATTGGAAACAATAGGGGATGGGGCACCACCTTTGGGAGTCCATAATTTTAGACTCCTTAAACCAAACCTCACCAAACTTGGGGAGTAGCATAAGGACAGTCTCCTGATGATATGCTGAAGCTTTGGTGCTGATATGTCTAAAAATGCACCCCCTGCAGCCACCAATGTCCTGGTGCAAAAAAAAATTTGGTCATGGTGGAGTGGCTGCCCATGGGGGGGGGGCATCCAACTCAGGTTTTGCCCAGGGCTACAGTTTGCCCAGGGCTGCCTTGTTACGCCCCTGTCCACCTGGCAGGTTTTGATAAGCCAGGAGGGGCACAGATCCAGAGGACAAGTAGTAGATCTAACAGCAGCCAGGGCCCTGTCAACTGCAGCTTCGGAGAGCAGGGAGAACTGGGCCAAACAAGGGCCAGAAGACGGCAAGGGAGCCTCCAGTTCACTCATTGTAGTCAGTGTAGGGGGAAGGTCCTGGTGGAGCGATGTGACTTTATCTGCAAAGAAGCTCATGAATGCCTCGCAGCTGATAGCCAATTGATGATTTGTAGAACCTTCCGATAAGGAGGTTAAACACCGAATTATGCGAAACAATTTTGCTGGGCGTGAGCTAGCAGATGCGAGAGAGGAGGAGAAGAATGCTCTCTTCACCTCCTTCGTCGCCATCTCATAGGCTTTCATAAACGTCCTATAAGATGCTCGCGCAGCTCCATCATGAGATTTGTAGAACCTTCCGATAAGGAGGTTAAACACCGAATTATGCGAAACAATTTTGCTGGGCGTGAGCTAGCAGATGCGAGAGAGGAGGAGAAGAATGCTCTCTTCACCTCCTTCGTCGCCATCTCATAGGCTTTCATAAACGTCCTATAAGATGCTCGCGCAGCTCCATCATGAGATTTGTAGAACCTTCCGATAAGGAGGTTAAACACCGAATTATGCGAAACAATTTTGCTGGGCGTGAGCTAGCAGATGCGAGAGAGGAGGAGAAGAATGCTCTCTTCACCTCCTTCGTCGCCATCTCATAGGCTTTCATAAACGTCCTATAAGATGCTCGCGCAGCTCCATCATGAGATTTGTAGAACCTTCCGATAAGGAGGTTAAACACCGAATTATGCGAAACAATTTTGCTGGGCGTGAGCTAGCAGATGCGAGAGAGGAGGAGAAGAATGCTCTCTTCACCTCCTTCGTCGCCATCTCATAGGCTTTCATAAACGTCCTATAAGATGCTCGCGCAGCTCCATCATGAGATTTCCTCCTTCCAAAAACACATGCCTAATAAGTACAACAGAGCACACGTTAACCAAATGAAACAATATTATTATTATTAATAATTAAATTTAGTATACCACCCCATCCCTGAAGGGCTTTACAACAAAACAACAGAAATAATACAATAAAGCCAACACATAAGTCAGATAAATACATTAAAATCTCATACAGATAAAACCTCAATTTTATGTGGTGCCCCAGAGCCCATCTGCCTCTTGCTGTAAGGGTCAACACAGGTAACACAATCGACTGGATGGCATAAAAGGATGTTGCAGCGGGGGAAGTGGGGGAGCGTGTAAAGGATTCAATGGTGTTGATGGTGAGGTAACCTTGAGTGCATTCCACAGCCCGGGCGATGGGCCAGATGCATCGGCGGAGACTTTATCTTTGCGCGGGAGATGAAGCCTCTGTTCCCATGGGAAGCAGGAAGGGGGGATGGGGTGACTGGTATTATAACCTGTGCTTCTGGCGGGAAGTGTCATTCCTGCCACTGCGTGTATTTGAGCTTTCTAAGATGTCTTAATAAATGGACTTTTACTCCAAAAGCCTTTTATTTCTGCTTCTATGGAATTCCTTACATTGTGGCAGGAATCCTAATTCATCTATACTCCTGTGTAGTGGACCTCTTGTCTTGCGATGGAGAGGTTGAATGTTACTGCGGAAGGTACGGTAGCCCCCAAAGAGGGCTCCGACCTTTCCCTTCTTGATCTGGAGGAACCAGCAGGAGAACGGGCCTCGCTGGTGGCTCTTTCCCGTCCTCGTATCAGCACGAGTCTTCCTTTACTCCGTTGGAACGAGGGACGTGACGACGACCATGGGGACTTCCATGAGTCGTTTGGGGCGCTGTCTATGGATCGAGCGCCTGTGGATCGGATCTCTACCCGTTCTCGTGTGGATTACAAACCTCAGATGCAACCTGTCATGGAGGAGACGGGCTTGACCACCTTTCATGCGGCAACCCAGGAATCCATTGAACGATTCCTGGACTCGTATTTTGGTGATGCTCCCAAAGAACCACCGTGGCACAGCACTGGGGCCCGTCCAAAGGACACCGGGACTAAACCTGGAATTGGGAGGGGTATCCGTACCGCTTCCCAATCGGACCCCCCTAATCCCGGGCCAGCAACCGCACCTGAGGTGCCTCGGGGAGCCACCGGTGGCTACGGCGGCTACGGTGCCTCCGATACCTCGCTTCCAGACGACGAAGAGTCCGAAGAAAGCCTGCCTTCCCAGCCGGACCGGTTTCCTCTCCCATCGAGAGAGGACTGGGATGAGGAAGTGGGACGACTGCGAGACGCCCAAGCGGCATGGAACCGTGAACGCCAGCTATGGGAGGAGGAACGGGCACAGTTGCAGCAAGAGCGCGAAAACCTGCAGAGGGACCGGGAACAGCAACGCAAAGAAGTCCAGCTCGAGTTGGACCGGGCCAAGGACGCACTCCAACTACAATATGCCCAGAATCGGTCAGTCCATGACAAAGTCCTGGAACGTTCCAGACTGGATTTACAACGGCAACGCGAAAGCGTTCAGGCTCTGCGCACGCAAAGTGAGCTCACTGAAGCCCTTAAACGGGACGAACTGGCTAAATTGGAACGAGAAAAAGCTGCTTTGCATGCGCACCAGGATGCATTGGCTCGCAAGGAGAGGGAGCTGGCTGCGTTGGAGAGGGAACTAAAGAGGCAGCAGACCGGGAAGCCCCAAGTTGGAGTTTATGCTGTTACTGATCATGCCGGTGCCAGGGGGGCCACGTATCTGGGTCCTGCCACCCAAACGCCAGCGGCACCGCCAGCGCCCCCGATTCCGGCTCCCCCCGTACAACAGCTGCCTGCCCAACCTGCTCAACCCGCGCAACCACCTCCCCAGCAAGCGCCAAGAGCCGTCGAACGAGGCTACTATCGGCCTCCGATACCAGCCCGTTTTGATGGGACTGCTTCCAAACTTCCCTACTTTATCTTGCAACTCAATGCCCACTTGGAAGACTATGATGATTTATACCGGTCTGAGCGCGAAAAAATACGGGACATCGGCTCAGTCCTGGATGGGGCAGCAGCCGACTGGTTCGTGACTATTTTGGATTTGCAGGATGAGGACTCTCGCACAGTGCCCGCATTCCTCCAAGCCTTAAGAGCGCGCTTTCAAGATCCAGGCGCCGAGAATGAAGCTATCCGCACCATCAAAACCATCCAACAAGGCAACCGCCCGTTTGCAGATTTTGCCCGTGAATTTCGTGCGGCGGCTGCTCGACTCCCTCCTGAGTGGCCTGAACGCATGAAATGCGAATACTTCTCAGATGCTGTGGACGGCAAGCTACGTGAAACGGTCTTTTTAATTCGAGTTCCTCGTACCATTGCAGATTGGATCCAGTTGGGGTCCCAAGTAGCGTCTCGTTTGGAATATGCTCGTCAAGGAGGCCGCCCGCGCCCAAAAACCACTACTGTGTCCACCAAGTCAAGCCCAGCCGCCCCTACCGAAACCACCTCTGAACGCCGTCGCCGACTGGGATTGTGTCTTTACTGCGGAGGGCCAGGTCATCTAGCCGCCAACTGTCCCAAGAAACAAAAACCAACCGCTCCAGCTCCGCGCACTCCGTCTGCCAAACCACCACGCAGGTCAGGGCCGCCTCCCACTGGCTCGTCTAAAGCAGTTACCGAAGGCGACCCAGAGGAGGGGGAAGCAGCTGTTTGCCTTTCTTCAGCCCCCATGGACATGGGCCCGACTCCTGACGCGGTGAGTGAAGGCAGCGCTCCCATTACTGTTCAAGCATTTCTGGCCAACCCCGCTAAACACACTCGCATTATAGCCTCGGCCCTTGTGGATTCCGGCTGCTCCCATTGCTTAATGCGGCCCCAGGTGGCGGAGGAGCTAGGTCTCGACCGAATTCCCCTGGCTAAGCCCATACCTTTCACCCAAATGGACGGCAGCCCCCTCGGGAACGAAGGACCGGCCCAGTACAAAACACAGCCGGTTCTCCTCCGTTGCGCCGACCATTGGGAGAAGATTAGTTTTATTTTGGCGCCAGTGGCCAAACACTCCATAGTTTTGGGCATGCCTTGGTTATTGTTACATGAACCAAAATTCATTTGGAAAGAAAGAATCCTAGAATTCACTGACCCTCCCTGCGGTGAACACATGAATTGGGAAGAAAACCCAACGTCTCCTGACACATCCCCCTCCCTGGCTTCCTCAGTGATTGCTCCCGATTCTATTGGCATCCCACCTGCATATCATGATCTAGCCAGAGTTTTTCAGGAGCAGGAATGCGATCAGTTGCCACCCCACAGAGACACTGACTGTAAAATTGTCATACAACCAGGGGCACAACTACCCAAGGGTAGAATCTACCGCATGAGTCCCAATGAGGAGACGGAACTCCGTGCCTTCTTAGACAAGAACCTTGCTCGCGGGTTCATACGGCGGGCTACCAAACACACCCACGCTGCTCCCGTTTTGTTTGTCAAAAAGAAAGATGGGTCTTTACGGCTTTGCACAGATTATCGAGGTCTCAATGCGGTCTCCCTGTCCAATAAATATCCTTTGCCTTTGATCAAGGACCTTTTAGATGCACTCGGCAAAGGACGCATTTTTACTAAATTGGACTTGAGAGAAGCTTACTACAGAGTCAGAATTGCTGAAGGCTATGAACACCTGACTGCGTTTAACACAAAGTTTGGACAGTTTGAATATTTAATAATGCCATTCGGGTTAAGTGGGGCCCCCGGAGCTTTTATGGCCCTTATCAACGAAGTTCTCCATGATTTACTGTACAAAGGAGTTGTTGTATACTTAGATGACGTTTTAATTTACTCACAAACCATAGAAGAGCATGAAATGTTGGTTCGAGAGGTATTGAAACGCTTGCTTGATAACTCTCTCTTTGCTAAACTCTCCAAATGCTGTTTCCATCAGACCTCCATTGACTATTTGGGTTACCGGATCTCGCCTGAGGGCTTAAAAATGGATCCTGCTAAAATTGACGCAGTCCTCCAATGGCCTGCCCCCACCAACCACAAAGAACTCCAGTCATTTCTTGGTTTTGCTAATTTCTATCGTGACTTTATACCCCAATTCGCTGAACTAACTCTCCCTCTCACAGACCTCTTACGCACTAAGGGTAAGGATCCACTGTCCGCCAAGCCCGGGGCCCCCCTTTCCTGGTCTGAGGAATGTCAAACAGCCTTTCAACTGTTAAAATCTGCTTTTACCACTGAACCTATCCTAAAGCACCCTGACCCAGATCTCCCGTTTGTGGTTCACGTGGATGCCTCGGACAAAGCACTTGGGGCAGCCCTGTTGCAGAAAAATAAAGATGGTAGGCTGGTTCCGTGTGCTTATTTGTCTAAAAAGTTCTCTGGTGCCGAACTCAACTGGACTGTGGGAGACAAAGAGACTGCGGCCATCAAAGTAGCACTCTCCACTTGGCGCCACTGGCTGGAGGGGGCTAAGCACCCCTTTCAAGTTTGGTCGGATCATAAAAACCTGGCAGCTCTTTCCACCCCCCTCAAGATGTCCGCGAAACAACTACGTTGGGCCGATTTCTTTTCTCGTTTCTCTTTTACAGTCCATTTTTTCCCAGGGAAAACCAACAAACTGGCTGACGCGCTCTCGCGCCTACCCGGGGAGGGGGGTGGAGCTGCCTTACGAGACATTCCACGCACTGTTCTTTCCCCCTCCCAGTTGGGGTTGGCTGTCACCCGATCTCAAACGTCCACTTCTCCTCCACCCCCCATTCCCAGTCTCGTCTCTCCTTTCCTGCGGGAACTGGAGGAGGCGGGGCTGCACGAGCCTCCAGCAGCCGAAGGAGACTCCCAATTGCGTTTGGAGAATGGAGTTTGGCGGAGGGGGGAATGTTGGTACGTGCCTCCCCCCCTCCGCAAGCAGGTTCTTGAGGCTTGCCACGATGCCCGTTCAGCTGGACATTTTGGCTTTTTGAAAACTCTGCATTTAGCCCGCCGGCAGTTCTGGTGGCGCGCAATGCGCAAAGACATTGAGGCATACATTAAAGGCTGCTCGGTTTGTGCAGAAGCCAAGACCATTCCGGGAAAGCCCCATGGACTGTTGAAACCTCTCCCGGTAGCCTCCCGCCCTTGGGAGGTCATCTCTATGGACTTTATTACAGACTTGCCCGAAAGTCATGGCAACACAGTTTTATGGGTGGTGGTAGACTTATTCTCTAAGCAAGCCCATTTTATTCCATGTGCTTCCATCCCCTCCGCTCCTAAGTTGGCACGGCTGTTTATTCAACATGTTTACCGTCTCCATTCCGCCCCCGTTAAGGTGGTCTCCGACCGCGGCCCCCAATTCATCTCAAAGTTTTGGAAAGCGTTTTTGGGGTTGTTGGGGGCCGCCCCGGCCGTCGCCGCCCCCTACCACGTTCAAAGTGACGGCGAGACGGAGAGAACGAACAGAACCCTAGAGCAGTATTTACGTTGTTACACCAACTACCACCAAGACAATTGGTGCGAACTTATTCCGTTTGCGGAGTACGCCTATAACAATGCGGTTCATAGTAGTACAAAGAAAACCCCCTTTGAAATTGTGTCTGGTCGCTCCTTCCCGCCGTTGCCACAACTACCCGCAGCTGCGTTGGACCCCCCAGAATTTCATCAATGGATTTCATCCCTAGCCGAGGGATGGAAGTCGGTCCAGACCGCCTTACAACAAGCAAAGGACTCCCAAAAACTGCAGGCGGATAAACACCGCTCGGATTTCCCTCTGCGTGTGGGCTCCTGGGTGTATTTATCTACAAAAAATCTTAGAGACGTGCATAAATTTTCCAAACTTGGCAAGAGATTTGTGGGACCTTTTCAGATTACTAAAGTGATTAATGATGTCACTGCCCGTTTAGATTTGCCTAACTCTCTTAGTAACATCCATCCTGTCTTCCATTCCAGCTTGCTCAAGGAGGCTCCCGCTTCCGATGCCTGGCACGACCCGCCGGAGAGGCCCCCACCGACTATTATTGATGGCCACAAACACTACGAAATTGACGCTATCCTGGACTCTCGCTTTAATCGCAAACGCTTGCAATATTTAGTTTCTTGGGTGGGATATTCCTCTGGGTATAATCAATGGGTTTATTCCGAAAACATTGAAGCCCCCACCCTTATTGCTGCTTTCCACCGCGCTTTTCCGCACAAACCTGGGGGGAAGGGGTCTTCTTTAGGGGAGGCAGAGTGTAAAGGATTCAATGGTGTTGATGGTGAGGTAACCTTGAGTGCATT
>NW_025949989.1:0-10572 GCF_021028975.2 Sphaerodactylus townsendi
TCAAAGGAAGTTGAAGAGATATTATTCTGACATAAAAGGTTTTGCAAACTTCAGGTTGGGACTCAACTAGAAAAGATGATATCCTCTTGGCCACCACGAGGATGTTGCTATTTTAAAGTCTTTTAAAAATGCTGCGAAGGTTTGATCCTGATCAGGCAGCAGTGTAGGGCTCTTGTGTCCCCTCACCACCTTTTAAAGTGCCAAAATAACCTCCTGGGGGCAAGGTGGAAGGTGACCATTTTGGTCCTTGATGAGGCATGGGGGAGGGGGCAAGGGTACCCCATCCCACGGGTCTGCGGGCTCAATCAGGAGTGCGCCTTGCACCCTTTTAAGATGATTTTAAATGGTAGTGGTTTCCTAGTGGCAGCCACAAAGACGCTGCCATGTCATATCTACTTTGCCCCATAGATGTAACTAGTACTGAGCAAAGGTTTAAATGCCAACTGCGAGGTCACTGAGGCTAATTTAGCCTGTTGGTTTGGAGAAAGAAAATGATCTGCTTATGTGTGAGAGTTTGGCTTAGGAGGATTAAATGCCGAAATACTATCTTTTGGTTATTGCAGAGAAAATGGAGTTCCAAACTCAGATGCCTCCCATAGCAACTTGTACAATGACATTTTCTGAGACTGATAAGTCAGCTGTTTTAAGGAAGTTTTGTAACCATGTCATAAGGCAGAGGCTGGATGAATAATTTTGTTGGGGATTTACGCCAACCACAGCCTTGTTAATAACTGATCAACTGGTGACTGGCAATTATCACTGCATAGCAAACTATATAGTGTTCAATCTGCTGTATGTGTATTATGTATTGTGGTTGCTTCGTTTTTAATTCTCACATATGGTGATCAATGTTTTGATGTACCATTTGATTCCTATTATTTCTGATTTTTATACTTGCTATTGGAGGGAGGAGGAGGAGAAAAGGAGGAGGAGGAAGAGGAGGAGTTTGGATTTATACCTACCTTTCTCTCCTTCAAGGGGACTCAAAGTGGCTTACAAGCTCCTTTCCCTTCCTCTCCCCACAGCAGACATTTTGTGAGGTAGGTGGGGCTGAGAGATCTGAACAACTGTGACTAACCCAAGGTCACCCAGCAGGAATGTAGGAGTGGGGAAGAAAATCTGGTTCACTAGATAAGACTCTGCCTGCTCATGTGGAGGAGAGGGAATCAAACCCGGTTTTCCAGATTAGAGTCCACCTGCTCTTAGCCAAGAGTGGAAGAGAACGGGGCCTTAAACTTAGAATGCCTAAGGTGTTCAAGTCTTGACTTCTGACAGAAACACTTAACTGTCAAAGCCTGAAAAATCTTGCTGCTAATTACTTTTAGGACATCTGAGCCAATGGTAAACATCTCCTAGGTGTTGCCCTCAACCAGAAGCCACTGCCTGATAAAATGCACTGTCTTGAAATGACATCTCACGATTCACTGCTTTCACATGTCCCAGCTGTTGTGAAATGGGTAGGGAGTACACGGATGTTGACCACACTGGGGCACTCACTGGAGAAAAAAATAGCCTAAGATTTGCAGCTGGTAGCCTACCTAGAACATTTTATCCCACCTTTCTTCCAAGGCATAGATAAGAACTCTCTGACATGATTTGTCCTACTAGGGCAAAAGCTTGTGTGTGCATGCGTCAGTTAGGGCATATTCTCACTCGTTTTGCTTGGCCCACAGTCTTCAGATTTGCCAACACCGAAGTGAGCTTAGCTTGTCTTGTTTATCTAGCAGGCTGGCTACCTGTGTATATACAGAGTGCAGACCCAGCTCCCACTCTCCCCACTCATTCGTGTGTGTGTGTGTGTGTGTGTTGTGTGTGTGTGTGTGAGAGAGAGAGAGAGAGAAAGACAGACAGACAGACAGACAGACAGACAGACAGACAGACAGACAGACAGACAGACAGACAGACAGACAGACAGACAGACAGACAGACATGTAGGGAGGCACTTTGAACCAGCCTACTTTCTTTGGAAGAAAAGGGGCTTCATTCATTACAATACAACATAACAATCTAGAGCAGTGGTTCCCAACCTTTTCCACTCACATACCCCTTGGCAACCCATTTCCCTAAAACTGTAACCCCATATTAGCAAAACCCATTTTGTAATTATTTTTCCTGTACCCCAAAATGTTCTGGTGCATACCTCAGGTTGGGAACCACTGACCTAGAGCATAGTTCATCAGGGAAAGGAATACCACGCACAAAGAACTACTGCAGACCTAAGGAGAAAAAAAGGTAAAACACTAACTAGCCACACTTTAGAGTCACAGATGCTGCCTTAGCAGCCCTCCAGCATGGGGATGGGAACAAACTCAGCTTGAAGAATATGCTTTGAACGTTGTCTTGAACAAACACTGGAACATCATTAATGGGGTGTTGCCCAGTCCTGAGTTTGGGAGCTAATGCCCTAGAGAATCAGTGTAGTGTAGTGGTTAAGAGAAGGTGGATTCTAATCTGGAGAGCCGGGTTTGATTCCCCACTCCTCCACCGGAGTGGTGGAGGCTTATCTGGTGAACCAGATGTGTTTCCACACTCCTACATTCCTTCTGAGTGACCTTGGGCTGGTCACAGTTCCCTCTGAACTCTCTCAGCCCTCACAAGGTGTCTGTTGTGGGGAGAGGAAGGGAAAGGAGCTTGTAGAGAAGAGAAAGGTGGGGCATAAATCCAAACTCCTCCTCTTCCCCTTCTTCTACTACTGCTATTACTTGTAGTAGTAGTAGGACCCTGCTGCACCTTTCCCTAATCAATGCAGAACAGACATCTCACAGGTTTTATTGCCCAGATTATATTTTGCAACGTTTATCCATGTTGCCCCTTCCTGGCAACTGCGTAAATGTTTCTCTCTTTGCAGGAAACTCCCCTCCACTCTGCTGGCAATTTGAGCATTTCATGGCCCTTCTCCCTCGGAAAGAGCAGAGCTCTAGGGACCTCTGGGTGAGCTTCAAAGTATGTTGCCTCTTCTGGGCATGACGGGGTGGGCATGGCTCAGCAACAGAGAATCTGTTAGGCATGCAGAAGGTCCCAGGTTCAAGCCCCAGCATCTCCAGTTGAACAGATCTAGCGACATGTGGAAAGACCTTCCTCCACCTTGAGACCCCTGGAGAGCTGGCCAAGCAAGCCTGAGTAGGCAACACTGGACTGTGATGCACCTGTACTGGCCTGATGTGCTGAAGGCTTGGTGATTTAGGTGCTCATTTTGTCTTCACAACCATCTGCTGAGGTAGGCAACACCACCTGCTGAGAGCAGAGGTGGAGCTACAAGGGAATCGGGGGGTGTATGTTGCACTGGGCGCGTGCCTGGGGGGGCAGCAAAAATTTCAGGTTTGTTTTTTGTATTTTTTAGTGGTTTTCAGTTTTTGGCCTGCAGGGGGCAAAGTTTTTCAGCTAGCATCACCAAAATTTCAGGGAGTTTTCAGGGGACTCTCCTGATGATACCACCCAGGTTAGGTGAGGTTTGGTTCAGGGGATCAAAAGTTATGAACTCCCAAAGGGGGTGACCCCCCTCACCCATTGTTTCCAATGGGAGCTAATAGGAGATGGGGGTTACACCTTTGAGAGTCCATAACTTTGGACCCCCTGAACCAAACTTCACCAAACCTGGCTGGTATCATCAGGATAGTCTCCTAAGGATCCCCTGAAATTCTGATGCTGCTAGCCTAAAAGCTGTGCCCCCTGCAGGCCAAAAACAGAAAAAACCACAAAAAATAAAAAAACACAAATGAACATGGGGGGAGCAAAATTCAGATTTTGCACCAGGCTTCATTTTCCCTAGCTACGCCTCTGGCTGAGAGTGAACAGCTCTGCCAGATCAGTGAGCAATGTTCATGGAGAAATGGGAATTTGAGCCTGGGTCTCTCAGCTCCTAACCTAAGCACATTAACAACTACAGCCTGGTGTGAGGTGAGGCTGTTCCTGCCATAGGGTGCAGGGGTGCCATGGCATCCAGAGACTGTCACCAGACCAGGGCTGTGCCAACTGAAGTTGACGAAGAGGGGCAAAAAGCAGAAGCAAGTTCCTTCCTCCTAGGCATGGGGTCAACAAATGTGGAATGCATCAGGTATGTGTTTCACACATATGGTGGTGGGAGACAGAGGTGTTTCCCCAATGCAACATCTGCCAAGCATCATCCAGTAATGCCTACACTAAGCACATAGTGCTGGTTCAGCCTTAGCCCAGAGCTGTTTTCAAGCACCGGGCACTCTTCAAAGCCTCTATACTTGTTAACAAGTGGTCCACTTGCAAATATTTACATCTAACACCGGAGACTAAACTATGCCGTGCTCTTTCACTTGCAAGATGCGACATCCTCCCTTCCTCTTTGAGGCAGGAGAGGGAATTGAAATGCCCTCACCATGAAAGACTGTGCATCTGCAAGATGAAAAGTCAAGAAACAGTTGATCATGTGCTACATCATTGCCCCCTGTAGAGTATTGCTAGGTCTAGGTTGCTCGAACCTTTATTACTGGGTAGCAGTGAACTTACTGAGCAAGAAAAGACTGCATTTCTTTTAAATAATGAAGTTACCGATGTTCTTCAACAGACAGCTAAATTTCTCTGCTTTGTAATTCTTAAATGTTCTTAAATATATTATCAGCACCATGGTTATGTTAATGTTGACTGCCATGTCTGCTGTGCCTAGAGTAACCTTATTTAAATTTATATGCCAATAAAGGTTCCATATTGTTGTTGTTACAAGTGGTCCCAAACACCACTGCTAGTTAAATTTGGAAACCTCTCCACAACATGGTTCCAGAGGAGGCTCCAGTGTTTCTCTTTGCTTGGCTCTCCTGACTGGGGGTGGAGGGGTGGGGGAGGAGAATAAGCAAGTCGTGTAATATCCCCATCCTCTTCCCAATCATCCAGAACGATTTACTTTTCTCAAGGCATTTCCTTCCTACAAGGCATCCACACAAGAGCAATTTTCAGTCAAGGAGCAGAAAGAATGACATCTCTTTTCCCCAGGGTCGAAGCAAGGGGGAACTGTGCCCGGGGCACGTGTGTGCCTTGCGCCTCTGCCACGCCCATGTGCACACCCAGTGCACTGCACACACCCCACCCTACCCCCTTCGCACTATGCCACTGATTTGCCCTGCATTTCACACCCTGACCCCCGACACACACACACATTGGTGGACCGGTAAAACTTTGGCCTTGTAGGATTCTTGTTTTGCTCACCCCTTCCAAAAGCACCCAGGTCTCCTCCTGCCTTAGCTGAGCTGCAGTCACTGAACTGTGATGCAAGGGATTCAAAGTCTTCCCCGGATTTGATCTTCTGGATGTAGCCTGTTGGCAAGAGAAAGAAATGTAACATTACAACCAGAAAGCTTAGGGCAAAGCACACACATTTTTAGACATTCTGCATTTGATTATTTCAACAGTTAATAAAATACCTTTTATTAAAATAAAATAGTACCTTTTATTCTGTGTATAGTGCAAACCTGTATTCAGCTCTGGCATATATTTCACTCATTTCACTCCAAACACTCACATGTGTTTGGAATGTACTACTTTAGATGTCATATTTTTATATCACCCTTTTTCCAAGGAGCTCAGGTTGGTGCCTGTGTTATTCTCATCATCGCCATGTGGGATATGTCTATGTGTAGGTTAACGGACAGCATGACTGACTCAACATCATCCCCTCAGCCTTCGAAGTGAAACATCGGTGTGGTGTAGTGGTTAAGAGCAGCAGACTCTAGAGAACCGGGGTTGATTCCCCACTCCTCCACATGAGTGGTGGACTCTAATCAAGTGAGTCGGGTTTTTCCCCCCACTCCTTCACAAGAAGCCTGCTAGTTCTCTGAGAACTCTCTCTGCCCCACCTACCCTCACAAGGGGTCTGTTCTGAGGAGGGGAAGGGAAGACAATAATAAGCTGCTTGGAGAATCCTTAAAGGTAGAGAAAAGCAGGGTATAAAAAACAGCTCTTCTTCTGATCTGAATCTGGGCCTCCCATCCCATCCCATCCTAGCCTAACACCTGCACCACAATGCAAGTGGGGAGGAGAGGATCATATGAATACTCCTCCAGAACCCTGAAGTGATCCCTGCAGGCAGAAAGCCAGCATGTTAAGAGGGGAAAGACCCACCTTTCATTGTTGCTGCTTTGGCTTATGTAAACCTGGACATTAAACTTGTACAATAGACAAAAGTATTTCAGAACCAGAGACGCTTTCTCAGCTGAAAAAGCACTGTTCTCCTGTACATACTGTTTACCTCTGATGTGTCACCAATAAGCATAACTGTACTTTACCTAGCCCCAGCTACTTCTGCCAAGCCCTACCTCCAAAGCAGCTTGATGTAGAACGGGGGACCATAGAAAGGTCTCCCCTTGGGAGCTCCTGATTCTTCCCAACAAGAATTAAATGACATTCTGACTTGTGAAACATAAGGCAGCTGAGAAAGCACTACCAGGCCATAATTTTTTTGCAAGGACAGAAGAAAAAAAGATGCAAGAATCTTTTAAATCAATAAATATATCCACAGAGAAAACATTTCTGGAAAATTTGAAGCCAAGGCAACTTTTGGGGGAGGGGATTGAAATTCATGCAATACTTGCTTTTTGACCAAAACTTGCCACTTGGACAACATAAAATACACAATTTATACTTCAGTTAACATATAACATCTTATTAACTGACATGTATTTGTTTACTTGCTTTATTTACATCCTGGCTTTCTCCCCATGGGGGACGCAAAACGGCTTACAGCCTCCCCTCCATTTTATCCTCACAACAACCCTCTGAGGCAGGCAGGCTCAGAATACAAGGTTGGCCTGAGGTCACCCAGAGAGCTTCCCTGGCAAAGTGGGGATTCGGACCCAGATCCTAGTCTGACAGATCAACTATTCCTGGGGTCAGCAACCTGCGGCTCTCCAGATGTTCATGGACTACAAATCCCAGAATTGTAGTCCATGAACATCTGGAGAGCCACAGGTTGCAGATCCATGAACTATTCCATCACACTTGCTTTTATGACACTTAGAAATATGTCTTAACTTATTCCTAAGAAAACTGCAAACAGATCCAGTATTAGAGTTGCTAACTACAAACAGATGCAAAGGTGGGCAGTGAACCAGGTGGCCAACTGCTACCTGGCCCAAGCAGTCTGAGTCACAGGTGATTCCAATGATCTTCTGCCAGCACAAGAATCTTGCTAAGAATTGCATGAAATCCAGATACAGATTGCTCATTAGGTTGCTGGGTGTATTGATCCTGTCCTGCAGTTACTAGTGACCTGCTGAACTTCAGCTAATGATACCTCACTCTTGAAGACTGTCTGGTAATAAAGAAAAGGGAAGAGATAGTGGTAGTAGCTATTTGCAAAGTCAGCACTGATAACTTCAAGGTTCTTGCTCAAGGCATAGTCATTTTTCCTATTGCAGGATCACAAGGTACTCTTATCTGCTTTTAATAAGGATCAGAGCCATAACCATGAGGCATCCATTAGGGCAGGGGTAGCCAATGGGCTTTTGTGCATTTACTGCTTGCCTTGAGGCTGTGGGGCTTTTCTGAGGTTTTCTGTTTACACAAGAGATTGGGCTGGAGCAGGGGCGTATCTGCCACGGGAACATGGGGAGTCAAATGTCCCTGGACACCCCCATTTGGTCACGTGGAGGGGCGCGCAAAAATTTAGGTTCGTGGTTTTTTGTATTTTTAGTGTCTTTCCAGTTTTTGGCCTGCAGGGGGTAAAGTTTTTCAGCTAGCGGCACCAAAATTGCAGGGATTTTTCAGGAGACTCTCCTGATGATACCACCCAGGTTTGGTGAGGTTTGGTTCAGGGGGTCCAAGGTTATGGACTCCCAAAGGAGGTGCCCCATTTCCCATTGTTTCCAATGGGAGCTAATAGGAGCTAGGAGATGGGGCTACACCTTTTAGGGTCTATAACATTGGACCCCCTGAACCAAACTTCACCAAACCTGGGTGGTATCATCGGGAGAGTCTTCTAAAGATACCCTAAAACTTTGGCGCTGCTAGCTTGACAATTGCATGTCTGACAGCAGGCAACCCCCAAATTTCCCCAGATTCTCCTTTTAAATCCACCCGCTTCGGCATAGATTTAAAGGGAGAATCTGAGGTCCCCAGTTTAAACATTGAAAGTGATGCTGTTTCAGGGTGGGGGAGAATCCACCCCAAAACAGCATCACTTTGAATGTTGTTTTAACTGGGGATCCCAGATTCTCCCTTTAAGGTGGATTTTAAAAACGAATCTGGGCTTCCTAGTTTAAACGCCATTGAAAGTGATGCTGTTTGGGGGTGGATTCCACTGGCGGTGTTTTGTGAGAGATGATGCTGACATCAGAGGCGTACCTAGGCAAACTGGAGCCCTGGGTAAAACCTGAGTTTGATGCCCCCCCCCCACGGGCGGCCACCCTCCCTCCCTCCCCCTGGGACCAAACAATGATTTTTTACACCAGGTCGTTTCAAAGTCACCATCACATTATAGAACATGCCCCAACTCACAAATCTGAACACAGCAATGGGCAATGCCACACAGCAGAAATAATTTTTGAAAAACATTTTAAAAATGCTTTCAAAATGTTTTATTACTGCTATGAAAACATTTTATGGTGTTGTATCCAGTCCCCCCAATTGGGGGAAACAGCATCACTTTCAATGTTATTTAAACTGGGGACCCCAGATTCTCCCTTTAAGGTGGATTTAAAAGGAGAATCTGGGCTCCCTCGTTTAAACAAGTGATGCTGGAATCCACCCCCAAATAGCATCATTTTCAATGGTGTTTAAACAAGGGCAAAATATTAAATCCTGCGTAACTTCTTGTTTTCTTGCCAACAAGCTAACAAGACTACCATTTGCCCTTCAGAAATCTCTCACTAACTTCTCTACATTGGTGACTAGTGGGGTGGGATATTTGCTTGTGTGGTCTTGGAGAGAATCTTCCTTTGACTCTTGAGTTGTGGTACAATTAGTCCTCTCTGGCCAATCCTAGAGTGTTTCCACTGCGAATAAAAGTAGCAACCTTTTTGGCTCCATCAGATGCTGGCAAGCTAAGACTAGAGCCGTCCTACCCATTGTACCCCCATCTTCTGAGTCAAACCACAGGGGACCCTGATCCCTATTGACACAAGGCATCACAACTCTGTTCAATCCATGCAAGACAGACCAGACTGTTCCTCTCAGCATACTACAATGCCCGGGTGCTGAAAGACAACTTCCTTGGGAATAGACAGGAACAGATGCAGAGCAACGTCCCACATGCGTGATTGCACCCAGCTTGATCTTAGTGAGCATACGCACAAGCAGTCCCTGCAGTGAAGCTGTGATACTTGGCTTTGCTCCCTTCACTAGTGGCATGAAGATGGTTTTTTCCCTCTACCAAAAGGTGTCTCAAAGTGGCTGACCATCGCTTTTCTTCCCAAGGCTCTTGTGCAAGAGTGAAGAATCAAACCTGGTTCTCCACATTACAGTCCACTGTTCCTAACCACTAAACCATGTTGGCTCTCTCCACCCCACACTCCCCACCCCAATTATCCATGATCCTCAACTCCCCAGTGATGCCCTTCAGCCCAACTTGGGATCTCCTGAATATGCCTGACCAATGACCAAGGCTCTAGTCCCTTTTTGTAGTCAAGTCACAACTGATTTGTGGTGTTTTCAAGGCAAGAAACGTTTGGTGGTGGTTGGCCACTGCCTTCCTCTGCATAGCAAACCAGGACTTCCTTGGCAGTCTCCTGTCCAAATATTGGCCAAGATCAAGGCTGAGTGGGCGTGACTGGCCCAAGGTCATCGAGCAAGACTCCACGGCAGAGTGGGGATTGAAATCTTTGTAGATCCTAGTCCAGCACCTTAAAAACTACACCAAACTGGTGCCTACAATTATTTTATTGTTTCACAATCAGGAATAAACTAGAATAATAAGGGAAGGCGCAATGAGAATAAAAGGGGAATCTCAGTAGGGTCACTTTCTCCCCGCTTATGTTGCTTTCTACTTAAAGTGCTGTTCTGCCAAAATGAATCTGAACCACTTGTTCAGAACTCTTGTTGGAGGATCTCCTGTAATCTCTGCCCCCCCCCCCCCCCCCCACATCCCATTCTTTCACTACACTTATTTTGCCCACAAATATCATGCTAGGGACACTTTCCAGAACAATCTGGACTCTGGACCAGCTTGCCCCTCTATTACCAGACCAAACCAACCACACCTGAAATGGACAGCTCAGGGGTAACAGCTCGAATTCCAACTAGTTGGCCTCTCACACACTGTACCTGAACAAGTGTGTATGAAAGCCTATACCAAGAATAAAACTGTGTTGATCTTAAAGGACTGGGCATTTAAAAAAATTCTATCCTGGTAAGTTTGGTTAGGGGAATTTAATTCTCTGGGCCCAAGTTGATTCCTTCAAGTTCTGAACAGGTGTGGAATTAACAGGTCACTCTGATACAAGTCTGCTGACCATCAGAAGCACTGTAAAACTCTGTGCTCACTGTGGGGTAAACCCACAGTGAGGAATGGGTCACTGCTGAAGCTTAGGGTCTGATCTTTCCACTGAACAAGGGGAGGGTGATAGAGAAAGAGAGGGAGAAGAAGAATCAGCAGTGCTTGCACACAACAACAAC
>NW_025949990.1:0-10564 GCF_021028975.2 Sphaerodactylus townsendi
CAGATGTTCATGGACTACAAATCCCATCAGCCAATTGGCCATGCTGGCAGGGGCTGATGGGATTTGTAGTCCATGAACATCTGGAGAGCCGCAGGTTGCAGACCCCTAGTTCAATAGAATAATTTTATCGACACGATTGTTGTTGTAAGCGGCCCTGAGCCCATATGGGGAAGGGCGGCCTGTAAAACGAAACCAATCAATCAAACGACAGAAAGGCCCTGAAATGATCAAATCCTTGATAAGAACGTTAGAATCCCCTTGTCGCTTCAGGAAAAATGCCGACCTTCTTTCTAAAAGCAGCTTCCTAGATGTCTTGGGAACCTTATGGTAGAGGTTGGTTTCACCCGCCTCCCAGCAGAATTTGGTATTCAGAGGTATACTGCCTCTGGACATGGATGTTCTATTTAACCAGCATGGCTAACAGCTGTTGATAGACTTGTCTTCTGTGAATCTGTCTACATGTGCTACATTAAAGTGCCGCTTCTCCGGCCAGTTGAAATCCCAAAAGTCCCTTAAAGGAAAGGATGTGGCCCAAATCCTATTGCAAGGCCTGCCTAGCCGTCTTGCCAAGTCTCCCGGAAAAGGCTGGCACCTTGTAGCACTCTGATAACTGCCCCCCCCCTCTCTTTCTGCATCTGGGAATGCGATTATCTCATCCTCTGACCTTGCAGCCTGTTATTCCCAGCAGCAGTTTCACTTTTGGCTGGAGGAGCAAGGGGAAAGGGGCATTAGCTCAGCCTTATATTCACTGCTATGCAGGTGGAATATCAGTTCTGGCAATAGCCAGTTGTGAGATCCATCGCAATCTCTCTGTCAATAAACTCAAGTTTTCATTAACCCACGAGCCTGCTTTATTTGGAGACAGGATGGGCACGACCAGTGGTGGGATCCAGCAGGTTCTCACAGGTTCCCGAGAGTAGGTTACTAATTATTTGTGTGTGCCGAGAGGGGGTTACTAATTGGTGATTTTGCCACGGGATTTTTGCCTTAGTTACGCCCCTCCTCTCAGCAGTAGCGTGCAGAACTTGAAGCAGTCTAGCAGGAGGTGCACTGGCGTGCGTGGCAGTCTGCGCCTGCGTGCATTCATTTCCCGCCCAAGGACCGATGCAGCGGCTGCGTCCTTGCCACAGCCCCGCCCCCGGAATGCCCGGCCACGCCCCTGTCATGCCCCGCCCAGCCCCATTGGCGCTATGCCACAGTTTGAATCCCACCACCATCGGAACCCATTACTAAAATTTTTGGATCCAACCACTGGGCACGACACACATATAATAATGTTTATATCTGCATGCTGTCTAGTCACAACAAACTTACGGTGTCCCCGCAGGGCTTTTGAGACAAGAGCCATTCATAGATGGCTTCCCACTGCCAGCCTCCCCCTGGACTTCCTCGGTGGTCTCCCCCTCAAGCACTAACCAGGGCCAACCCTGCTCAGCCGCCATGATCTGAACAGATGAGGTCAGCCTGGGCTGTTAAGCTCCAAGCATAGCTCTGACCAGGGTTCAATGGGCAGAGCGTAGGTTCTTTTTAACATGCCTGCAACCGGCACGTTCCTTTTACGGACCCCTGGCTGCTCATGGGGCCTTGTGCGGCCTTCCTCTCGACTGGGACAAAAGCGTAAACAAAGCAGTGCTTGCTGCTGGGGTACAAGCTGCTGGCTCTGTTCTCCTGCTATCCTGCTGCTCCAGCAACCAAACTATTGGTCTGCTGGAGACGTGCAAAGTAGGAAAAGAGTCAAAGGGCTACATGCGGATTAAAACTGCAAGTCAAAGAACACAGCTGTAAAAGTGGATTCTGTACTGGAGTTGAGAGCTCACTCGGCTGGGGGCCAGACTCCCTACTTCAGTGGTGGCAAACCTTTGGCACTCCAGATGTTATGGACTACAATTCCCATCAGCCCCTGCCAGCATGGCCAACTGACCATGCTAGCAGGGGCTGATGGGAATTGTAGTCCATAACATCTGGAGTGCCAAAGGTTCGCCACCACGGTCCTACTTGAAAGAGGGCATGGCTCTCACCTTGAGGGCTCGGAGGAGCTGGGTGCAGCGCTCAATGCGGGCAATGTCGAAAAGGTGGTTGATGGCCCGTGACGTGATCTCCTGCCGGTGTTCAGTGTACGCTTCGATGGCATTCAGCACCTGATCTTCGTTCTTATCCCCAGTCACCTGGCACGGGGGAGGGAAAAGAGGAAAGGCGTGTGGTGCAGTGGATTTGGAGGCAGTGTTGGATTTGGATGCGGGAGATCAGAACAATCCTTTTCTGTGGATGCAACCTTAGAGGTCAACTGCAGACAATGTAGCCTGTACATTCCTAGAGGCAGGGACCTATATTTTGCTTGCATGGCTCCATACATGAGGGAGAATGACACTGGGAGTTGCTATGAATCCCCACTTGGGATAAAAGTGGGGAATCAGCACAGTGTAGCGATTAGAACATTGTGCTCAGAAGGCTGGACTATAATCTGGGGCAGGGGTCTGCAACCTGCGGCTCTCCAGATGTTCATGGACTACAATTCCCATCAGCCCCTGCCAGCATGGCCAACTTTACTATATTACTATATACTAGTAAACTGGTTGACCTCTGAAAAGATTGCAAAAGCAGCAAAACTAGGCAAGGTCTCTGCATACCCAGAGGATTCTAAACCATGCAGGAAAACATTACTTTGCAAAATCACCAAAAAACAAACCAAACCTGGTGGGTGGGTGGGTGGGTGTGAGTGAGTGAGTGAGTGAGTGAGTGAGTGAGTGAGTGAGTGAGGGAGGGAGGGAGGGAGGGAGGGAGGGAGGGAGGGAGGGAGTGTGGGAGTGTGTGTGGGAGTGTGTGTGTGTGAGTGTGAGAGGGAGTGTGAGAGTGTGTGAGTGTGTGTGAGTGCGTGCGTGTGCATGCGTGTGTGTAGGAAATCAAATGTGACCTGATGGGAAATTAATTTGCTCTCAAAACTTGGAATTTAGAGAAAGTTTTTTTTTGGGGGGGGGGGGGGCAGATCAGACTGGTTCTTCACAAAAACCAGTCATTTTCTCTCCTGTTCCTGCCTTACAGCAGCAATGCTGGGATGTACGAGAGATGGCAAAGAGACGTATCAAAGAGGCCCAAGAACCGGAGCGGCCTCTTCAGGTTCCGGAAGGGGGCTATGCTGCTCTTCTCTGGATTGGTGCTAGGGACAAGGACATCAATAAAGGTTATGTGGTGCCAGGAGTCTGTGTCACCTTAGCAGCAGTTACAGGGGCGTACCTAGGCACACTGGCGCCCGGGGACAAAACCTGAGTTTGGCGCCCCCCCACCCCCCTTGGCGTATGAGCCACCCTCCCCCACCATGATAATAAACAATGATTTTTTTGTACCAGCTCTGAAACACCTCCCACTCCCATCAAAACATACATGGCTCTCTCCCCACCAACTCTTTTCCTAATTTCCTAATCACAACAACCCTATGAGGTAGGTTGTTAGCCTGAGAAAGCAACTCCAAGCCAGTGCAAGTGGGTATTAAGCATGTAAATCTCTCACAAATCACCCCCAGTAAAACATTTACCAAACAAATGTCAGCATCATCTCTCACAAAACACCTCCAGTGGAATCCACCCCCAAACAGAATCACTTTCAATGGTGTTTAAACTAGGTCAAATTCTTCTTTTAAATCTACCTTAAAGGGAGAATCTGGGGTCCCCAGTTAAAACAAAATTGAAAGTGATGCTGTTTGGGGGTGGATTCTCCCTGAAGAAACAGCATCACTTTTGAGGGTTGGAGATTCAGATAGAAACAAATAGCAGTTTTGGCTGGAATCTGCTAAGGGCAAATTTGGGCACGATGGGACAAAGAATTGTCCGGTTATGTCCTGCCCAAATATGAACAAATATCTGAAATGCAAAGGTATTTGGGGTTTTGGGGGGGTATTTTGGGGGGGTTTTTAAATTGCATGGAGGCGCTTATTTTAAAGCTAGCGGCACCATGATTTCAGAGGCATCATCCAGAGACTGTCCTGATAATTACCACCCGAGTTTAATTGATGTTTGTAGTTCAGGAGCAACAAAGTTATGGATGCCCAAATGGAATACCCCATCCCATTATTGTTTTTCAATAGGAGCTAACCTGAGATGTGAGCTACCCCTTTGAGGGACCATGCTTTGGTCCCCCTGGCTATAACTTCACCAAACTTAGATGACTGTCCTAAGAATAGTTAACAGATGATACCCTGAAATTTTGGAGTCACTAGCTTTAAAAATACACCCCTTCCAGGCACCCTAAAAAAGTTGGCCAAGATTCTTTGTTTTGCAGTGACTTTGCTCCATTGTAGCTAATGAGGAATTTCTGAGGCAGGCTGCACCTTTTTTGAAGATAGAGGTGCCAGACTTTCCAAGGTGGCTCCAAGAGGCCTTGAGTAATAGCATCCAAGCTTGGTGAGCTTTTCTTCTGGAGTGGGGGGGGGGGGGGTTTGAGAGAGTTCTGAGAGAACTCAGCCCACAGGCTTTCTTATGCAGGAGCGGGGAAACAAAATAAGCCTTTTGGGGGCCCATAAAATTGAACCCCCAGAAGCAAAGGTTTCCAAACCTGGATGCTATTACCAGGAGGCCCTCCTGGAGCCACCCTGAAAGTCTGGTGCCTCTATCTTCAAAAATGTGCAGCCTGCCTACACACTCAGAAATTCCCCATTGGCTACAATGGAGCAAAGTCGCTGCAAAACAAAGAATCTTGGGCAAATTTATTGGGGTGCCTGGTAGGGGTGTATTTTTAAAGCTAGTGACACCAAATGTTCAGGGTATCATCTGTTAACTATTCTTATGATGCCACCCAAGTTTGGTGAAGTTATGTTCAGGGGGACCAAAGTTATGGTCCCTCAAATGGGTAGCCCCCATCTCAGGTTAGCTCCCATTGAAAACAATGGGGATGGGGGCACCCCCTTTGGGGGCCCATAACTTTGCTACCCCTGGACCAAACATCACCAAATTTGGGTGGTATCATCAGGGCAGTCTCTGGATGGTACCCTGAAATTTTGGTGCCGCTAGCCTTAAAAATGCGCCCCCTGCGGGCCGGAACGTGAAAAAAACACTTAAAACATTAAAAAACACACAAACGACCCTGAAATGTTGGCGCCCCCCCATGTGACCAAATGGGGGGCGCCCGGGGACAAAGGGTACCCCCTGTCCCTAGGCAGGAACGCCACTGAGCAGTTATTCACCTTTTAGCTGTTGCATCCCCCTTGGGAAAGATCTTGTGACGCACACCTCCCATGAATCTGGCCTAAACTTTAGGCATAGAGAGTTTGCATTGGGGGGGGGGGGGGCTAAAAATGTAAACTTTCTTTTTCACCCAAAGTCTAAAATTTAGGCTGTGGAGTGGACTAAAAATGCATACTTACAGAAATTAATACAAAGCAGGCAATGAAACAGGTTTTTTGGAAATACATTTTGTGTACGTAAAATACGGATAAAACAGTTTATAGCTGAGACAACTCGCACCTCCCCTAGAGTGTGTCCACAGCTCCACCAGAGGAGGTGTAGCCAACAGATTAAGAACCACGGTCTTAGAGTCTGGGTTCCAAACACCCTCGCGACCAAGCTTTCCTTTCCATTCTCGTTAATGCCGTGTACGAGCTCCTCCCAAGCGCCGTAGCCGCCCCAGCCGCCCAAGATGCCTGTTTCCAGCACCATTTAAGAATATTAGGAAAAACATTCCAGAGGAGACCAAAAGTCCTTATAAATCTCTGGAACAGAGATACAGAGGTCTGGAAAAAATAAGCTTCTTCTGATCCCCCCGCCCCCCCCCCCCCCGAACTTTTATTTTAGTTTTTCAATGGAAAAAAACGGACATTTGGGAGAACCCTGGGGGTGGAAGAAATTCCTATATTTCCTCTTTCGGAATGAATACAAACACTTAAAAACAACAACGAGGATTTATACAGAATACGTAGTTTGAGCAAATAAGTCCGGCACAGGCTGACAGTCAGCTGGGACTATAGCTCAATGGTAGAGCGTTTGTTTACTATGCAGAAGTTTCCAGGTTCAAAATCCAGCATCTTCAGGTAAAAGTACCTGGTAACAGGTGACGTGCAAAATCTCTGATCGATACCTTGGAGAGCTGCCTCCAGTCTCAGTAAACAACATGGACCTCAATTACCTGAGGGTCTGATTTATTTATTTATTATATTTATATACCGCCCTCCCCAAAGGCTCAGGGCGGTGTCCATCAACACTAAAACAATTTAAAACATCAAATACATAATTTACAATAAAATAATATATAAAATACTAAAACTACAGATGGCTTCAACCCCTCCTTCCCCCTTTATGTACCCACGGGAGGCCAGATGTTCTTATGGCGGAGTTGACATCATCCCGGCTGGCCAAACGCCTGGCGGAACAGGTCCGTTTTACAGGCCCTGCGGAAACTTTGTAAGTCCCGCAGGGCCCTGATCTCACCTGGAAGCCTGTTCCACCAGGTAGGGGCCAGAGCCGTAAAAGCCCTGGCCCTTGTAGAGGCCAGCCGGATCGCCTTGGGGCCAGGGATCACCAGTAGGTCCGCCTCCGACGAGCGGAGGGGCCTAGAAGGGTGGTATAGGGAGAGACGGTCCCCCAGATAAGCAGGGCCAAGGCCGCGAATGGCTTTGAAGGTCAATACCAAAACTTTAAACATGACCCGGTACTCGATTGGCAGCCAGTGCAGTAATCCGGTCCCTAGCTGTTGCCCCAGAGAGGAGCCTGGCTGCTGCATTTTGTACGAGTTTCAATTTCCGGATCATGATTGAGTATAAGGAAGCTTCAGGTGTTCACCAGCCCTGAAAACCTCACTGCTATGATCTACACAGGCCCCAGGACACTGCCGCTGTTCACTAAAATTGGAGCACTCAATGGCTTCATTCATCTAAAACAGTCACACCTGCGACGTGTGATGCTTCTGTGTGATATCAGGGCAGCAACGTATCAAAATAAACTTTGGGGCCATCCATCCGGCCTGATGGTCTCACCTGATCTGATTTGCCTTCTCCTCCATGTTTGGGACGGTGCAGTTCTCCAGCATGGTGTGTCCTGAAATGTCCAGTGAGATCAGGTTCACCAGGTTCTCCACGAAAAGGTTCAGAACTTTGCGCGTCAGCTTGAATTTATAATAACTAGACAGACGGTCTCGGGAGATGTCCAAATGCCTAAAGGTAAACAAAGAGGAACAGCTCTTGTTGCTGTTCAGCCAAACAATGGGAAACGGGCTGCAAGATGAAGCCGCCTTGCCCACCAGCGGCTCCTTTTGGTAGCCTGTGATTAATGTGGGTGACGAGAAAGAGTTAAAGTTCAGTTAATGGGTGACGAGAAAGAGTTAAAAGTTCAGTTAGTGAGCCAATTCGATTGATTTAAAAAGTCTAATGAATTAAAAACGAACCTGTCGTTAATTAAGCAATACCTTTCAAAATGTTAACTGTTTGAAATTTAACAAATTCATGAAGGGCAGGTGCCTTTCTAGAATAGGCATTCCACTCCCTTTTTCACGTACAAAATGTCTCCTCCAGCTCCATCAGAGAAAGGGCATTCCTCTTCTCTTTCACAAAAGAGGAGTCACTCTTCCAATGCCATCTTAGGAGGGGCATTCCCCTTCTCTTCCACACAAGAGGGAATCTCTCTTCTAATACCATCTTGGAAGGGACATTTCCCTTCTCTTCCACGCAAGAGAGAATCCCTCTTTCAATACTATCTTGGAAGCTGCACTCCCCTTCTCTTTCACACAAGAGGGAATCCCTTTTCCAATACCATCTTAGAAAATATTTTCCTACTTCTCTCTCACACAGGAAGGAATATCTTTTAAAAGATGGTGATTGCTGTGTAAAAGTCATCTAAAAACAAAGAATGCCTTTCGCTTTAGAATTCCTTTACTTACCTGTACAGTCATGAAGGCTGGACAACTTACCCGTATATACTCATGTATAAGTCGACCTGCATATAAGTCGAGGCACCTAATTTTACACCAAAAAACTGGGAAAACTGATTGACTCATGTATAAGTCTAGGGTGGTAAATTGCAAAAATAAAAATAGATACCAATAAAATCACAATTAATTGAAGCTGCCGCTCGGGCAGTCTGTCTCTATGAGTTTCTTAAAAGGGCAATGCTCCAAAGATTGCTTAAGCACTCTTTGGAGCATTGCCCTTTTAAAAAAGTCATAGAGAAAGGCTGCCTGAGCAGCAGCTTCCCTGAAGCCGAGCCTCAGAGCCTGCGGGAAAAGGAAAAGATGAGTGAGTGAGAGGGATGATGGGCGGCGGTGGGTGGGCAGGAGCCTTCTGGGCACCCCACAGGCGTGTGCCCAGCATCATGGGTGGCCCTGGCTCTTACCTGCCCCCACCTGCTCTAGCATTTCCTTGCTTGCAAGCAAGGAAACGCCAGACAGAGCATTCGCCTGCTGGGGGCTGACCAAGGTGGGGAAGGGGTGGGCCGGGTCGCTGCTGCCGCTACGAAGAGTTCCTGAATTACTGAAAGTGGGACCCTCACTCACGTATAAGTCGAGGAGGGCTTTTTCGGCACAAAAAATGTGCTGAAAAAGCCGACTTATACGCGAGTATATACAGTAGTTAAACAAAATACAACTCATATAATTAATGAAATAAGATTTTCTTAACTGAGTGGCAGACCAAGACATTAGAACAGCTGTGTGTATGCCACAATTTCTGTGAAAGCACTGACATTATTATATTTTGGCTTTTATTGTTTTTTTTAAAGAGAAATCTTCTCTTTAAAACATCGCTATAATACGCTTGATGAAATCGGAAAGGAAGGGAGGGAATACTCAGGAAAATTGGGCCTACATTGATCATTTAGCCCTTCCTATGATTAGCAGAAGCAAAATAAATGATACAAATGCTATAGTGTAGAATAAATTGTGCAAAAAGGGGACATATCAATTGGCTTCATTTAAATACAAGCTACAGATTAGAGCTTGTATTGGTGCAGAATTTGGGGAGGCTGGAAGGATACACAGTATAGCCTGTAAATGAAATGCTCCAATCTAGGTGGCAATGTCACCTGTCACCATATCCTAGCCAATTTTCCTGGTTCAAACAAGGAAGGGTATGGGAAAATTTCTCCCTGGTTGAGTGATTTTAGTGTTAGTTTCCAGACATTTCTGAAAATAACTCAGGAACATATTCAAAGACTTGAATGAGCAATCATTGCAATGACAGCATGGAAGTAGGATTCAAATCCCTGTTCAGCCGTGATGCTCATCAGATGAGCTCAGGCCGGTCGCCTCTCTCTCTCACCTAACTTGCTGAATTATTGCTAGGATTCAATGGCAGAAGAACCACGTACATTACTCTGAGATCCTCGGAAGAAAGACAGGAATCGTATGATCGTTATATTTTTATCTCGCTGTTCTTTCAAGGAAATCAGGGTGGCTTTATAGAATGCTCCCATTCCCATTTTATCCTCATAACAATCTAGTGAGGTAAATAATTTTAATCATTTACTTACTTCTACAGTGGTGGCGAACCTATGGCACTCCAGATGTTCATGGACTACGATCCCCATCCCATGGCCAATTGGCCATGCTGGCAGGGGCTGATGGGAATTGTAGTCCATGAACATCTGAAGTGCCATAGGTTCGCCACCACGGAATATCCATCCTTCTCCACATCAGGCACTCAAAGCAGGCAATGTCCTTCCCTTCTTCATTTTTTCCAATAGTGACCAGTGACTATACTTCCAGCAAACCCATATATGCCACCTCTTACTGCTTGTTCCTGGGGTCTGATAGAGGCAAGCTAAACATGGAGGTTCCATTCTGAGCTACTGCATTTACAACAGACTATGAATCTCGTCCTTGAAGGGAATGTTAGAACACTCATTTAGTCCAGCTTCTAGCCAGCCAAATGCTTCTGGGAAGCCCACAGACAAAATGACAACAATCCTCCTTAGCTGGCTTGCCCCTCAGCATCTGGTATTCAGAGGTAGACTGCTTCTGAAAAGGGAGGCTCTAACTAGCCATTTCTGGCCGGCAGCCACTGACAGAACTTTCCTCCATGAATTCATCTTTTAAAAACCTCCAGGTCAGGGGCCACTGCTGCGTCACAAAACAGTGATTTCCGCAAGTACGGAGGCGTGCAGTACGCAGCGAGCGCCACAACTGGGTGAGCGTAAAGATGGAGCACTGGCACACAGAATTCAGCTTTAGAAAAGAAACAAAACCTGGAAGACGTTTCTAACTGTTATGATCTGAATAATGTGGTTCAGTCTGAGAATCTAGGAAGGAGATAATCGATACCGTATATACTCATGTGTAAGTCGAATTTTTCAGCACATTTTAAATGCTGAAAAAGCTTTCCTCGACTTATATGCGGGTCATTAAATTTTTTTGTGTTTTTACTTTGCCGGCCAGCAGGGGGCGCAGTTTTTATGCTAGAGGCACCACAATTTCAGGGTACCCTCAGAAGACTCTCCTGATGATACCAGCCAAGTTTGGTAAAGTTTGGTTCAGGGGGTCCAAAGTTATGGACCCCCAAAGGAGGTGCCCCCATTCCCCATTGTTTTCAATGGGAGCTATTAGTAGATGGGGCTACCCTTTTGAGGGTCCATAACTTTGGACCCTCTGAACC
>NW_025949991.1:0-20453 GCF_021028975.2 Sphaerodactylus townsendi
ACGGACTACAATTCCCATCAGCCCCTGCCAGCATGGCCAATTGGCCATGCTGGCAGGGGCTGATGGGAATTGTAGTCCATAATACCTGGAGTGCCAAAGGTTCGCCACTACGGGCCTATGAGCTAACTGGGAACCTAGGAGACACGTCCCAGCAACACTGTTAAGTGGTGAAGGTGGGGCTGCTCCCTCTGAGTTGGGAAATACTTGGGTGGTTGGTTTAGGTTTGGTTTATTAGATTTATATATCGCCCTCCTCCGAAGGGCTCAAGGTGGTGAACAACAGCTGCAAAATAACAATATCAATAGCATAATAACATTAAATAACAAGCAAAAACATAACATCAATGAACATAAAATAAACAACGCAGCATTATGACATATCATTCTAACTTCAATGAATATAACATTTTAAACCTAAGATTATAACAACAAACGTTGGCATTATAACATCGTAACATCACATAACAGTATCAGTAATCATAACATAACATCATAAATTATATAAAGCAGTATAATCAGAGGTGGGATCCAGCAGGTTCTCACAGGTTCTCGAGAGTAGGTTACTAATTATTTGTGTGTGCCGAGAGGGGGTTACTAATTGGTGATTTTGCCACGTTATTTTTGCCTTAGTTGCGCCCCTCCTCTCAGCAGTAGCGTGCAGAACTTGAAGCAGTCTAGCAGGAGGTGCACCGCCATGCAGGACAGCTTGTGCGCTTCAAGGTATCTTCGTTTCCTCGGACTGGCGCAGCGGCTGTGCCACAGCCCCTCCCAGGAATGCCCCGCCCCCAGAATGCCCAGTCATGCCCCAGAATGCCCGTCATGCTCCGCCCATCCCCATTGGCGCTACGTCAGTTTGAATCCTACCACCATGGGAACCTGTTACTAAAATTTTTGGATCCCACCACTGAGTATAATGCTCATAACAACAAACATCATTAGTGGGGCCTGGGGAGGGCAGGGTTTGGGCGAGGGAAGGGGCTTCAATAGGGTTTAAGGCCAAAGAGTTCTTCTTCTAGAGTGGCCATTCTCTCCAGGTAAACTGATCTCTATCACTTGGAGATCAATTGTAATAGGGAGAGATTTCCAGCCACCCCCTGGAAGTTGGCAACCTCAGCTGCAGGGATGGCCCAGCTCAGATTCTATCAGTGAGCTGTTGTCAACACCACTGGCTAGATCTGAACTGAGTGGCCCTAAAGAGCTGCCGCAGTGCCTGCTCAGATCAGTTTGTTTCTGGGCTGCTTAAAATCCCATTCTGGCCCTGCATGTAAACATCAAAATGAACGAGCATTGAGGCAAACAAGCAAATGCCTTCTTGCAGGGAGCCGGCCGGAGGTGACTTCCAAGCCCATTTGGCCTCCCGATGAGAGACAGATGGTTTGCAGGACCCCATCTGTTTCCCCACCATGTTCAGGGAGGAAATTGATTGGCTTGAGAGAGGCAGGAACAATGCATGGAAGTTCTGCATCAACCCACGGAACGGATTGACAGGGATGTGGAGAATACAGACAGTCCGAGGGAGGAGGAAAACAGTAAAGATGTTGTGACAAAATTTACGAATGCGCCCTCCCCCCCTTATTTGTGGACGCGTGTGGGAATCCGGGATGCTCAAGAACATCTTTATTGCTGTTGTTGCTTTTTCGTAAGCGGGGAGAGGAGCGATGCCTGTAGCCAAGCCAAGAGAAACACTCAGCCCCAAAGGTCAGAAGAGCTGCCAAGATGCGCTCATAGTTGGCGTTGTCCCTTCTCTGCCTCCTCCGATTGTCCAACTGCAGCTGCAGTAAACAGGAGGCACTTTAAATGTCCACGGCTCTGGGAAGCTTCTCCATCGCTCTGCTTCAGAGCCACCGGGCCTTGCCAGGTTCCACTGCGAGGCTGCAGAGAGTTCCATCAAAGGGAGAAGGGCTACAATTGCCTCTCCTCCCAACACTAAGGCTGATTTCACATGGGCCAAAAACAGCAGTGTGAAAACAGTATAAACCCTTTTACACCATTTTAAACCCTTTTACACCATTTTCACACCGTTTTCACACTGCTGTTTTTGGCCCATGAGGAATCAGCCTAAGATAAGAGGAGCTGCACACCTTAAGGGCAGGTAGATGCACTTGCCTTGCATGTGGGTGATCTCAGGTTCAAATCCTGGGTGTTCCACTCAAAAGGACTTTAGGTGGCTGGGCTGAGGAGGAGCTCCTCCCAAGACCCTGGAGAACTCTGCCAGTCAGAGCAGCCAGTTCTGGCTTAGATGGATCCATGGTCATTATAAGCAGAGGTGGGATCCAGCAGGTTCTCACAGGTTCCCGAGAGTAGGTTACTAATTATTTGTGTGTGCCGAGAGGGGGTTGCTAATTGGTGATTTTGCCACGTGATTTTTGCCTTAGTTACACCCCTCCTCTCAGCAGTAGCACACAGAACTTGAAGCATGCTCCAGCAGGAGGCGACTATGTGCGCAAGGTGCCCGCCAAGGCCATGCGGCATCTGCTTTCCCCACCCAAGGACTGGCGCAGGCAGCTGCATCCTGCTACAGCCCCGCCCAGGGAATGCTCCCCTCACGCGCCCGCCACACTCCCCCCCATGCCTGCCCCCGGCCCCAGCCCCATTGGCGCTGCGCCACAGTTTGAATCCCACCACCATGGGAACCTGTCACTAAATTTTTTGGATCCCACCACTGATTATAAGCCAGGTTTATCATAGGTGAAGTGTACCTGGTAAATCCTCCCTCCTGTACAACTTCTCTTGGTTGAGTCTTGGGGCCTGTGCCTCTAACATGTGTTCCAGAAAGGTGGAGAAACAGCAAATAAGTCCATGTGGTACGGTGGTTAGGTAACAGATTCAGCCAGAGAGTCTCAGGTTCAAATCCCCATTCTGCCATGGGAGCTCTTTGAGTGACCTTGGGCCTCTCTGACTCTCTGTCTAAACTACCTCCCAGGGTTGTTGGAATGATAAAATGGAGGAGAGGTATGCTGCCTTGAGCTCTTTGGAGAAAAGGCAGGATAATAATTGAATAGTAAGATAGAAGCTAGTGCAAAGATCCCGGGTTTTCAACAGGCCTGCTCTGTTTGGAGTGGGAATGAGTTAAGAAATGGGGGAGGGCTGAAGTAAGAAAGGAGGATTTTTTAAAGAGCCACAAGGGTTATATCCAGACTTCAGCAGAGTAGCTGGATAAGCCCCCTGAGGTATAGCCAAAGGTCTTATGGCATTAAGTTTTATGCACCAGAACCTGCTTCCTTGGATTCCTGAGTTGAATCCTCTGTTAGGATATGCATATAGATCAATTTGCACAGGTAAACAACATTGTGTAAAGCAACAACAAAAGTTCACAGGCAACAAGTGGTAATTAGATGGAGACATATAAGGGGTGGACCTCAAGTTTTTGTCTTTACTGTGATGCTTTTAATTTTTTGCTTTATTAAATTGTTTAGATTGTTTTTATATCATTGTTGACTGCCTTGGGTTCTGGAATTCGGGGGAGAAAGGTGGGCCTAGAAACACTTTATAGAAATAAAAAGGAGTGACCCATTCACAAATGAAGTCAGTAGGGAGTTCCGCCATTGCTCTCTGCTAAGACTCTGCTGTACATCTTCAATACTAGTTAAGATACCAATATTCAAAATCAAACAGAAAAAAAGGGGGGGGGGAATGTCAACACATGAGCAGCAGGTTTGACTCCATTATATTAGGACAGTGGTGGCGAACCTATGGCATGGGTGCCAGATAGTGGCACCTCGAGCCCTTCTGTAAGCACGGTGCACAGAGTCTGTCATGTATGGGCGGAATAACCTCCCACTTCCACACACATCTAGGTTGGCCTGGCACTCCATCCTTTACCTGGGAGTAAACTCCAGTTGCTGGGCGGGGCTTGCTTCTGAGTAAACCCCTCCAGGGTCGCGATTCACCCATTCGGCGTTGCATCGTTGTTTCACTGCTTACTTCCGGTAACACACCGGAGCCAACCATTTTTTCTAAACAAAAACCTCAGTATTCAGGTTAAATTGCCGTGTTGGCACTTTGCGATAAATAAGTGGGTTTGGGGTTGCAGTTTGGGCACTCGGTCTCGAAAAGGTTTGCCATCACTGTATTAGGACTTAACCAAGAGAAGGGATTCCTTCCCAAAACAGATGCTTAATTAGAACAGGAAAGGAAGGAAGATTATGTTAGCACCTGTGACCGCTTTGCAAATGGTCACGCATAATATGCATAGATGTGCAAAGAAATCACACAGCCTGGATCTCTTGCCTTTTGCGGCCTTTTGGCCCAACGGTTAACAATATTTTCCACCTCTATGATCAGGCCCTGTTCTGGGTGGCCCGGGCTAGCCTGATCTTGTCAGATCTTGGAAGCTAAGCAGGGTTGGCCCTGTATGGGAGACCACCAAGGAAGAGCAAGGGTGCTGACGCAAAGGCAGGCAGTGGCAAACCACCTCTGAAAGTCCCCTGCTTCAAAAAACCCCATGGGGTCACCATAAATTGGCTACAACAATGGCACTTTCTGCCATCGAGATCCTGTAGTCGCTCTGCAGACTGAGGTTAATGCTTCATACGTCTAAGGCAGTGATGGTGAACCTTTTCGAGACCAAGTGCCCAAATTGCAACCCAAAACCCACTTATTTATTGCAAAGTGCCAACACGGCAATTTAACCTGAATACTGAGGTTTTAGTTTAGAAAAACCGGTTGGCTCTGAAGCGCATGTTACTCAGAAGTAAGCTAGGTGAAGCAACTGTGCAACACTTCAAATGGATGAATCACGACCCTAGGAGGGTTTACTCAGAAGCAAGCCCCATTGCCAGCAATCGAGCTTACTCCCAGGTAAAGGATCATGCCCAGGCCAGCCTAGGGGTGTTTGGGGGGGTGATTTTCCACCACCACCCCACACACATGATGAACTCTGTGCACGCGTGCCCACAGAAAGGACTCTGAGTGCCACGTCTGGCACCCGTGCCATAGGTTCGCCACCACTGGTCTAAGGAAATAGCTTTCTCTCTACAAAAGGCTTGGGTTTATAGAAAGAAAAAAAATGCTTATGCCATAATAAACCAATTAATCTTGAAAGGTTCACAGGACATTATATCCAGGCAATCCATTCTGTTTCCGCCTCTCCAGAGACAGTTCAGTCTTAGCTGTCAAAGTTGTCAGACTGAACAGAGGAAAGAAACATTCTAGCTTCCTCCCTCTGCTGGTTGATAATTGTATTGCCAGCATCTAATGCAAGGACATGCTAGGAAAATTGAAAGTAGCAAGAAAAGAGGAAGACCCAACCAGAGATGGATTGACTTCCTTTATTCCGCACAGTAGAACCCAGCTGCAAAGTGGATTGAAAGTGCATTATTCTGCATGTGCGGAGAGGGCCAAAAAGCCCTGTCGAAACCAGTTCCAGTGCTTTCGGACTGACTTGCAAGAAAAAACAGGAGTAATTTCAGTATGTGGGAATGGACTGGGTCTCTAGGGAAAGATGTCTGGGGGAGTGGATTTTTCCTATCTTTTTTTTCTTGGTTTGAGAGCTTTTGTGCTCCACCTCTCTTAGGCTTCAGCCAGACTTTTGTCCTGAGCCACTAAATCTGACTATACCAATGCTAGAAGGCTCCACTCTTCTGCTACCAAAACCCACCCCTCTTTGCCAGGTACCACTCCACATCTGCCAGGCGCCACTCCCCAAGTCTCAGGAAACCTTCAAACTTTACCATTTCACACCTTGTGCTTTGCTCTTTAAGTAAGGTGACCAGATGGTCACCTTTGTGAACCGGGACGGGCGGGTAGGCGGGTGGCTGCGCACGCGCGCGGCCGCAGGAGTGCACTGCCTTTTGGGGCGCTCTCATTTGGCGGGAAACGGGAGCACCCCAGAAGGCTGTGCACTCCTGCAGCCGCGCGCGTGGGAGGCTGCCGCACTGCCTTGCACCCCAGAAGGCAGTGCAGCAGCCTTCCAAAAATCAGGACACTTGAAAAAACCCGCAGGACGCAGGACAAATTGTTTTAAGGTGGGACTGTCCCGCCAAAAGCGGGATGTCTGGTCAGCCTATCTTTAAGGCTATTGGAGAAGGAATTGTTTCAGGGGTGGGATTCAGCAGGTTCGCACCACTTCAACAGAACTGGGTGTTAAAACTGTGCTTGTAAACAACCAGTTGTTAAATTATTTGAATCCCTCCACCGGAACTGGTTGTTAAATTATTTGAATCTTATCTCTCCGTGCCTTGCTTTTTCAGTTCTTATAAGGTCAGATTTCAAGTGGATAAACCTTGATGGTGCAGTGGTGAAACTCGTACGTTTTCTCCCAATCTAAACTAACTCTCTGACTTTTATTAAGGTACTCTCAGCTCACCCCCAGACACAAGGAGTCCCTACACGTCAGTGCAGACATCTTTGCCAAGTTCTCGGCCTACATCAAGAACCCTCATAAGGAAGTGAACAAGAGTAAGGGGAATATTTTCTTTGTTCAGGTCTGTTTCAGAACTGTGTTCCAGTTCTATTCCCACTGGAATGTCTGCTAGGAACCAGCATGGAAACGTAACAGAACAGGCAGGGCTGGCGGTTGTTATTTTATCCAGTTCATAATTTCTAAAGTATGAAAACTACAGGGTATAGCATAAGCCTTGGACGTAAATACTGGATTCAGTGGGACTGCTGGTCACATAAAGGCTGCATCCAAGTTGGGTTTTGACACTGATTGGAATATAGCATGACTTTGCTTTTTGAGGGAGTTTCCACACAATGTTGTGCTCTTTCCAAGCACGATGTATGGAACTCCCAGGGCTTTCCCCATTAAGCCAGAGCAAAGAAAGAAGCCTCCATGCCATTGCTCCTACTTAACTGGGAAATAGCAGGATGGCTGCAGGCGGAGCCTCCATGTGAAAGGCATGCCCACAGCCAGTCCAGGGATAGGGTGGAGCTAAAGAGCATCTTCTAAATAACAGCACTAAACTCCTGTTTTCTCACCCCACCCAGCCTTTGAACTAGCTCAGCTGTGAAGGGGGAAAGGGGGTTGCTGGGCTGCTGGGGGCTCCCAACAAAATCACTTGATGTGAGCAGCAGTGACATAGTGGTTAAGAGCAGGTGCACTCTAATCTGGAGAACCAGGTTTGATTCCTCGCTCTGCCACTTGAGCTGTGGAGATTTATCTGGGGAACCAGATTAGCCTGTGCATCCTGGCACACGCCAGCTGGGTGGCCTTGGGCTAGTCACTGCTCTTTGGAGCTCTCTCAGCCCTACCCATCTCACAGGGTGTTTGTTGTGCGGGTGGGGGGGGGGGGAAGGAGATTGTAAGCCCCTTTGAGTCTCCTTACAGGAGAGAAAGGGGGGGGGTATAAATCCAAACTCTTCTCTAAATGGAACTTCCATGTTCAAAGGCAGAACACCTCTGAAAATTACTTGTTCGAAGGCAAAAATCGGGGAAAGGATGTGGCCTTCGTGTTCCTTTTGGGGCATCAAATTGGCTAATGTGGGGCATAGGATGCTGGACTAATTGGCCATTGGTCTGATCCAGCAAGACTCTTCTTTACAGTCTTGGTATGCAATTAATACCCCTTGCAGCCTTTCAGCCCTCGCTAATGACTCAATTATTAGTACGAGCAATTATTAGTAATTCTTCTTTCTTCTTAAAGAGAAGTGGAGCCTACAGGCTTTGCACTTATCAACCAGACAGTGCCACTGCCCATTTTTATGGTTAATTTTTGTAGCAGCGCAATTACAAAACCATAGTAATACAAAAGGGAAATGGACAAAATGAGCACCGACTTTCTGGGTGCCGCGTGAAAATCAGCCCTTGTCAAAAGAAGAATTGTTTCACAAGCGCCACCAAAGGAGCAAAACATGAAGTGCTAAAATAAATAAAAAAGAGAAGGAAAAGGTAACGGAGCAGTCATGCTGAGACATACCTGTTACCCAATGTGGTGTGGGAGAAACCTCAGATAAAGCAGTAACGAAGCCATTCCCTGTAAATGTAAACAGGCCACCTGTTTAAGGCCGTTTCCATTTTATGGCACTTAAAGTCCTTGGCGCATTTCCTGAGTTTACAATTCAAACGGAATCTCTCCATGGGGTAGATCAATTCAGTCTAAATGTACTCACTTCCTATTTTTACACTGCATTAAGCATTCATGCATATTCTCCAACAGCATGTGGGGTTGGAAGATGCTTTTACTGTCGTGCGAAAAATGCCCGAGGGTCTTGCCAGCAGTGAATAAAACAGCAACAGTTCTGGAAAGATTATATCACCCATTACTGTGTTGACCTTCTGTAAAATTGATGAGAGTCAGTCAACCGAGGACACTGCAGGAAAAATAATGTAATTAAAGGAACATGTTCAGTTGGCTAAATGCATCAATTCTGTGCTTGGTTCTTGGGATTCAGATCTGGAAAAAGCTTTGCTGAGAGAGTTCAAACGGCTGGATGATTATCTGAACAGCCCGCTCCCAGAGGAAATTGACCAGGACAGCATGGAGGAAGTGCTGGTCTCTAGCAGGAAGTTCCTGGATGGGGACTGGATGACAATAGCTGATTGTAACCTGCTGCCCAAACTCAACATCATCAAGGTGAGAGCACCTTCAGTGAGCACAGAACAAGAGCTGCTTAAACCCTGTGAGCCTTCCCACACTTTGAGCCCCAATTCCTAGTATAAACCCATATGCCAGCTATGTTCATCAGGCAGTCTTCTTGTGATGTTCTCGGGATTATCTGTATGGCAACAGCCAGATCAAGGGAGGGCAGGCTTCATATTTCTGGGGGCTACTGAATTTGTTTCAATCATCTCGCTTAGCCTAGGCCCATGGTGGCGAACCTTTGGCACTCCAGAAGTTATGGACTACAATTCCCATCAACCCCTGCCACCATGGCCAATTGGCCATGCTGGCAGGGGCTGATGGGAATTGTAGTCCATGACATCTGGAATGCCAAAGGTTCGCCACCACTGGCCTAGGCTCTTCTGAGCATAGGTGATAAGCAGGTGCTTTGGATGGGAGACTACCAGCAGTGGCGTAGTGGGTAAGAGCAGGAGATTGAAAGCCCCTTTGAGACTCCTACAGGAGAGAAAGGGGGATATAAATCCAAACTCTTCTTCTTCTTCTACCAAGGAAGACCGGGGAGTTTATGCAGAGGAAGGCAAGTCTGCTTGTCTCTTCCCAGGAACACCCCATGGATTCTCCCACGGGTCAGATACCATTCAGTGGCAAATTCATCTTCTTTCTGGCAGGTTACACTAAGGCCCTTTTCGCACGAGCGAAATACAGGCAAAAACGCTGTCCCTGGGCTGCTGTTTGAACAGGAAGGGCTGCTGCATTGCAGCAGTGCCGTCCTGGCCGCCCAGGAGTGGCGTGAAGGCACCGCTTTTAACCTCGCTCAATGAGCGAGGTTTTTGCAAAGTGCCGTCTTCCTGTCGGCGCGGTGCGAACAGCACCAGCAGGAAGACGCTGCTTTCCCCTTCCCTTCCACTCACTGTCCCGCCCAGTGTCACTCTGGAGGGCTGCAGAGACCCGCCCACACTGCCCTCTGACCCCTGGAGGTCGGAGGGCAGCGTGGGCGGGTCCCTGCATCTCTCCAGAACGACGTTGGACTGGACAGTGAGTGGAGGGGGGCAACCGAAGGCGGCTCCATACGGAGCCACCTCTCTGGCTGAGGGGAAAGTTGGGGCCACTTGCATGCTACCATGTGAATGGTCCCCGAGCCTCCACCGGCATAATTCATGCTGGTGGAGGTGCGTTTCCACGTGTGTGTGGAAAGGGCCCAAGAGAGAGTGGCCCTTTCTGAGAAATTCACTGAAAATATTTTGAAAACGTTGTCAGTCCCCCCCCCCTTTTTCCATGATGTGTGTCTGCATGCATTCTTTCAAAATAATTCCTGGCCGCCATTACATGATTCCCCCCTTTTGTCTTCAGTGTTGAATCAATACCTCAGGGCTTCATTGCTTTGCCGTGATTCTCTGTTCCTCCTATAATCAATGCCTTGAAGATTACACCCTACCCCACCCAAGTTCACCAGACAAGAGCTCACTTCTCATGTGGAGAGGTGGGGAATCAAACTCAGTTCTCCAGATTCGAGTCCACCTGCTCTTAACCACTACACCACACTGGCTCTCTATTCTGAGAGTTTCTATTCAGCTTCTGTTCTATTCTGAGGAAATTCATCTGTGTCCCTTGCTTCTCTCAATCTTTTCTCCATCCCTCCTAGGTCGCTGCAAAAATGCACCTTAATTTTGAGAGAGATCCCACCCAAGAGATGACCCTTGCGTCTGGTATACCACAGAATGCTTACATGCTTGATGAGTTCAGCCACACGTGCCCAGCGGATGAAGAGATTGAACGCACCTATGCCAACGTGGCCAAGAAGATGAGCTAAGGACGGTGTTCCAAGAGAGGCAGCCAGGATGCTGCCTAGACTTTCCAACTCTCCATCCAAGCTGGAAGTTCTTGTCAGGGGCTGATTTTGTTGTGTTGATTTCTAGAGAGCTCCCTGGCCTGGTCACTTCAGCATACTAGACCTCAATGACTCCTTCAGCCTATTTAGAAAACAATTTTGGACTGTGGTTTCTTCTGTCACACCTGCTTTCCCCCCACAAATAGGCTGTATCTCTGTACCTTGTATCTTAGTGTGCATGTGTCATACAGACCACTTTATGGAGGTGGAAGCAGCCGATTGCTCCTTATCACAAGTTGGAGATGCTGAAAGCTGTCTGTGGTCGATTGCAGAATCCTTCTCCAAGCCAGGCCTCTCTGCTCCTGGTCCTTGGAATTCAGATCTTCCGTTTTCTTCATAAGCTGAGAAGTTATTTTTCTCCATGCTGCCTGGAGAGGACTGTGCATGTACAGAGTGTATTGCTTTTCAAACTTCTAGCCTTCAGAATAGGGTAGAATGCTGCCTCTCTTGCTTTTACCCTCTCAAGCATAGATTGACTGTTTCTAGTCTGCAGGATGATCTAAAGGCACGTGGTGTTGACATCAAGCAACGTCAGTCTGTCGGGAATCATGTGTGTGTAACCTCTATCTGTGGGTTCTGTGGGGCAGAATTTGGAATGAGTTTGCAACAACACACAATGCATCAGCCACACTGAGCTCTCCAGAGGACACGGAGTGTAACAAACTAGGTAACTGTCCAGATCAGCATGTCAACACACATCCAGGGAAACTCCCTATTTGCACTTCTGCCATTTGGAGGAAACATGTATACGACACACAACTCGTCTGTGTTTTCTCCCAAAGGATCAATTTCCTTTGTTTGAAGTTCGGGAAGGGGTTAAACCCCCTCCCTAAATGCACACGTGGCCTCAATTTGAATCAAGGCCCACAAATTGCAAATTTGAAATGTTGTAATTTGCAAATTACAAAACACTCCAGAATCTCAGCTGGTTTGGGCCCGAGGGTTCAATATGCTTATCTAGGCTAGAGAATGAGAAATGGTTTTCTAGACCTGAGAAACAGTAGGGTGAAAGCCAGAAGGGAGGGTGTTTGGCAAGAGCCCAGGGAGAATCCATAAGTCTAGCAGGTGCTGCTGAAAATGGTGGAAGTAACCTTGCAATTCTACTGGGGTCGGTCGCCCTCTAAACATTAGTAGCATTCTCTCCCCAGTAACAACAGTGTCAAGTGGTAGCTTGCTAAATTCACACCCTTCCCAGCACTGAGTGCCAATCGTTGCTGCAGCTAAGCTGTCAGCATCTCTGGGCAGACCCTCTTGGGTTGTATGCCAGACATGGAACTATGCAAAGTATGGCCCTTCTCCACTTCCTGGCTGGGCCCGGCTGGGCCCGCACAGGTGTTGCCTCATGCGGAGTTGAACAGAGGTGTTACTGGAACCTTTTCAATCAGACAGATGGCACAAGGGCCTTTCCTTATTTAGAAATGGAACAGCTGTGTGTAGCAAGGTAGAGCGTAGAGCAGGTGCAGGCCTGATAGCCCTTGACTTGGCACATGGCGGAGAGAAAATCTGCCATGGAAACTGCTTTCCGCAGCACAGGGTTGAAGCAACAGGAAAACACTTCCTGTTGAATATCAGCTTGTGATCAGAAATAGTCAGTGAGTTCCAGCATCTACCCTGTTTCCCCGAATATAAGACATCCCTGGAAAATAAGACGTAGTAGAGGTTTTGCTGAAGTGCGAAATATAAGGCATCCCCCAAAAGTAAGACGTAGCAAAGTTTGTGTTTGGAAGCATGCCTGACGAACAGAACACCGAAAAATAAGACATCCCCTGAAAATCAGACATAGCGCATCTTTGGGAGCAAAAATTAATATAAGACACTGTCTTATTTTCGGGGAAACACGGTACCATCTTCTACCCCAGTGGTTCTCAACCTTCCTAATGATGAAACCCTTTAATACAGTTCCCCATGTTGTGGTGACCCCCAACCCTAACATTTCTCCATTTTACAGATGGAGAACACTGATGCAGAGTCTTAGGCGACCCCTGCGAAAGGGTCGTTCGACTTCCAAAGGGGTCCTGACCCACAGGTTGAGAACCACTGCTCTACCCATTAGCTGCCATCTTCCTCACTGGCTGTGCCTTAAGCTACCAGCATCTTCTCTGGCTCTGAAGCTCCCCCCTCCTGCTATTTATTTTCACATTGAAGCTGCCAGTACCATAAATGGACGGATATACTGTATGATGGGATGAGTTGTGCTTTATTAAGATGTACATCCAGCGCATCTGGGGCGGGGGTAGGGGTGTGTGGAATGTCCTTTTGAAAACAGATGCCTGAGGAGTACTCATGATAGCCTTTTGTGGCAAAGGCGACAGGAACCTTGTGCAATTACCAATGACCGGGACACAAAGCACTTTATGACTCACCCGTCTGCCTCTGGTGAGTCATCAGCCCTGCCAACAGCGGGTGGTAGAGTTGTGCTAGGAGAAATGGGTCTGCCTTTGGCAGTCAAGCAAGGTTCTGCGGTTCTCTCCGAGGAGCTCTTCAACGTCTCTCTATTGCACTATAACCAACTCTGCTTTTTAATCATTTGCATGACTGTAATGATAATAAACTTTATTTTATGTACAACTTTCACAGTCCGGCCTTGACGTGTGCAAAGAATAGCTACTGGGGTGTGATACGCCTAGTCTTTAACGGGCTCCATGGGGTGATAAATTCTAATTGGCGTGGACGGCAGATGAGATGGTAACACTTCTTCTGGAATTTATTGCTTCATACTGTAGCGGGAGGGGGAAATGCACATCTGTGTCGTGTTCAATGCTGTCAAATTGCTTCCAACTTACGAAGACCCTATGAGCCAATGTCCTCCAAAACATCATCATTAACAATCTTCCACAGGCCTTGGAAATTGTGGGCCGTGGCTTCCTTTATAGACTCAATCCCTCTGATGCTGGGATCTTTGTCTTTTCCTCCTACCTTCAACTTTTCCTAGCGTTATTGTCGTTTCCAGTGAGTTTTTCTTCTCATAATGTGACCAAAGTACAATAGCCTCAGTCTTGTCCAGTGGTGGCGAACCTATGGCACGGGTGCCAGAGGTGGCACTCAGAACCCTCTCTGTGGGCACACGCAGAGTGCCCCCCCCCCACATCTAGGCTGGCCTGGGCTCGATTATTAGCATTAAACCTAAACTGGGGAAGCAGTGTAGGTAACCCTGTTAAGTGCTGTTAAACCCTACTGATTTTCATGCGAAGAACTAAAGCACGATCCTTTACCTGGGAGTAAGCTCGGTTGCTGGCAATGGGGCTTGCTTCTGAGAAAACCTTGCTAGGGTCGTGATTCACCCATTGGAAGAGTTGCACGGTTGCTTCAAAGCAAAGCCACCGACTACCACCAAGCCTACTCCTGAGTAACGCATGCCTCGGAGCCCACCATTTTTCTAAACTAAAACCTCAGTATTCAGGTTAAATTGCTATGTTGGCACTTTGCGATAAATAAGTGGGTTTTGGGTTGCAATTTGGGCACTCGGTCTCAAAAAGGTTCGCCATCACTGGTCTAGTCATTTTAGCTTCTACGGGTAGTTCAGGCTTGATTTGACCTACAATCCACTGATCTGTTTTTGGGCGGTCCACGGTATCTGTAACACTCTCTTGTGACACCACTTTTCAAAGGAATCTACTTTCTTCCTGTCAGCCTTCTTCATTGTCCAGCTTTCCCACCCATCCATAATAATAGGCAATATTATGGCATATGAACATAGAAACCCAGTATTTCAGGAACAGAGAAAAGGATGTGTTTTCTCTGATGTTAAGTACCAGGAAATGTTATAGCAACAGCATTTTCCTACAACCCCAAAAAATTATTGTTACTAACTGGCGTTATCTTTATATCGGCTTGAGTGCAACTCCTGCTGGCTTTCATGGGACTTAAATTGGCTTAATTTTGACTGGGTCCTGCCCAAATGGGATAACAGCCCTGCCCTGACTCACATGCAATTCCGGTTAAGAGCACTTAATTCTAACTTATTTCTTACCACATCCACTAGAAAATCAGTCTGCATGTGAGTCAGGCAGGGCTGTTATCCCATTTGGGCAGGACCCAGTCAAAATTAAGCCAATTTAAGACCCATGAATGCCAGCAGGAGTTGCAATGAGTGTCTCTGTCTCTCTCCTACTGACCTTATCAGTGAGACTCAACGTTTCGTTTTCCACCCCATGGAAGGACAACACACCTTGTGCCACGAATCAGCTGCGACAGCGGGATGAACTGTTCCTGTTCATAGAAGATAGTTGGAAACCCTTTTTGCCCAAGTGGCTGCACTGGAAGATAAATGGCACTGGGGCAACTGAGGCATTATTGCTACTTATATTAACCCCCATTTGGGGGTGGAATGGCCTGAAGTCCAGCCTGAATGCAAATCAATGCCACCAATGGTGCAACTAATGAGAAGTTTTGACCCCCACAGTGAGCCCAGTGGTGCAGAGTGGAAAGCTGCAGTACTGCAGTCAAAGCTCTACTCATGACTTGAGTTTGATCCCGACAGAAGTCAGTTTCAAGTATCTGGCTCAAGGTTGACTCAGCCATCTATCTTTCCCAGGTTGGTAAAATGAGTACCCAGCCTGCTAGGGGTAAAGTATAAATCTCTGGGGAAGGCAAGGACAAACCACCTTCTAAATATAGTCTGCCTTGTAAACATTGTAATATGATGTCACCCCATGGAGGAGGAGGAGGAGGAGGAGGAGGAGTGAGGAAGAGAAGAAGAAGAAGAAGAAGAAGAAGAAGAAGAAGAGAAGAAGAAGAAGGAGGAGGAGGAGGAGAAGAGAAGAAGAGAAGAAGAAGAAGAAGAGAAGAAGAAGAAGAATTGGACTTATATCCAAGGGGGCTTACAAACTCCCTTTTAGTTTCCAGCCTCACAACAAACACCATATGGCCAGAGGTAGGTGTTAGGGCTGAGAGGAGCTCAGAGAAGAACTGTGAGGAAGCTAGCCCAAAGAAGTTACCCACAAGCTGGCATGTGTTGGAGTGTACAGGCTAATCTGAATTTTCGGATCAAGCCTTCAGCTCAAAGCGTGACGAAGTGGGGAGTCAAGCCCAGTTCCTCCAGATTAGAGTACACCTGCTCTTAACCACTACGCCACTGCTGCTCCTTATGGGTCAATAATGACCCAATTACTTGCACTGGAACTAGCTTCACCTTCACCTTTTTTGTCTCCCAAAGAGGGTCGCCCTTTCCACATTCTGCTGCATGGTATACAAGCCTCCAGCTGCCCTGCCCTAACATATTTGGGGAGCACTGACTCCCCTCCCCCAGTGCACTTTTTCAGATACAGAGCCTGCATCTCCTGTCCCACCAAAGGCAGGCACAACTATGCAAACTGAGACTGCAAATCTAGACGAAGAAATAGCCACACCAATCATAAACATTGAAAGGTTTATTCAGGAAAACAAAGGATGGTGATACAGGTGAACTGGAGGGCTACCCACAGAAAGTTCTAGGTGCTATGTGGGATGATTATCGCTAGTCGCTAAAGTAATATATCTGGGGACTTGATAGGTGATATTGGGCAACTTCAAAGGTTGTGACTACTTCCTTCTTGTTTACGGTGAGTCCTGCATATTGGTCCTGCTTGCCATACAAGGCCAGCAGAGGCAGCCTTCCCCAAGCACCTCTCTGTGAATAAGTAGCTCCTGGCTTAAAGAGTTTGCAGCACCCAAGAAGGGATAACCTGTCACACATCAAGCAATGGGCAGGAATAGAAGAAGAAGAAAGAGTTTGGATTTAGAATCCCCCCCTTTCTGTCCTGTAGGAGACTCAAAGGGGATTTCAATCTCCTTGCCCTCCCTCCTTCACAACAAACTACCCTGTGAGATGGGTGGGGCTGAGAGAGCTCCAAAGAACTGTGACTAGCCCAAAGGTCACCCAGCTGGCTAGTGTGTGGGAGTACACAAGCTAGCCTGAATTCCCCAGATAAGCCTCCACGAAACAGGCTGGCAGAGTGCAGAATCAAACCCAGTTCCTCCAGATTAGAATGCACCTGCTCTTAACCAACTATGCCACTGCTGCTCCTATACATCCAAAAGAAAAAAAGGGAGTATCACTTTAAATTATTTTTATGCCTCCCTCTTGCCCAGTTTCATTTCATTACAGGAAGTGAAACTCTCCCCCACTGGGGTGACTGACTAGCCATAGTGCTTAGCTGAACCTTTAGCACTCCAGATGTTTTATGGACTACAACTCCAGATGTTATGGACTACAATTTCCAATTAGCCATGCTGGCGGGGCTGGTGGGAATTGTAGTCCATAACTATCTGGAGTGCCAGAGTTAAACCACCACTGGACTAGGGGATGGGGTTCCAACTGATGCCAAGACAAGGATCCTGATCCTTTGAGCAGAGTCTTGCTCTTCTTCTTTCTCCATAGTTGGCTAAGAGAGGCAGGAGAGAAAACCTTCAAAAGCTTAAAAACCATTAACCCTTCCTTTACCTTTAAAAGCTTGCAATTTGGAGATGCAGATTGAATTCAGAAGTGGAATCTCCTCAGAGTCCATGACAGAGCGGTTCCATAGCTCCTATATTCTTTGTTTGTTGGTGGGTCTACTTGCATTCTGACCCAGTGAAAGAAATGAATTGACTTCTCCTCTTCCTCCTGCTCCCAATTTTTACTGCACTATCCATCAACCTTTCTCAAAGAAGACAGCCTATGTATGTTACAAGTAAAGCCAGCTTCTGTTTGACAAATGACTTCGGACTGGTACTGATGAGCTATCATTAAGATCTGAAGACTCATATTTACAGTATGACACAATGCGTATTCCTCTGCATGAACAAAGCGGTGGGGCTTCTTGCAGGTGAGCTACAGCATGGTGAAGGCTGGGCAAAAGTTGGGGGCCCAGCGTGTTCTACGACAGTTGGGTTTGAAAGGTATTCTTCAGGAGGGAATGGGGGGGTGGGAACCCAGGCTGTACACTCTTGAGCTCAGTTGGTGACACAATATTTCCAGAAACAAAGCTGGCAAAGAAAGGGAAAGGACATCGTGTGACAAGACACCACTAGCAGTTTCCCATGTTCTAGGAATGGTCCAGTTTTAGATAGAAGTGGTGGTCAGTGGCATACCACCTAGGTGAAAACTGGCACCCTGGGCAAAACCTGGGTTTGATGCCCCCCCATGGGCCCAGAGCAGCCCAGCCCGCCCAGCTCACCCTTCCCAGAGGGCTGACCCAGAAGCCCAAGTTCACCGGAGGCAAGAGCTCCCCGTCCTCCTGCTCTCTGCCTCTGGTGGCTTGTGGAATACCCGATACAGAGTGGGCGGGGGGCTTAGAAATCAAACTACGTGACTAAAAATTTCTGCACAACAGGCAACTGCCCACTTTGCCCAATGAAGTGCATACACCTAATGGTGGTGGTAGAGCATCTACTTTGCATGAAGATTCAATCCCCATCTACTTTGCATGAAGATTCAATCCCCAGTATCTTCAGTTAAAGGGATCAAGGGTTGTCATCAGAGGTGGGATCCAGCAGGTTCTCACCAGTTCCCGAGAGTGGGTTACTAATTATTTGTGTGTGCTGAGAGGGGGTTACAACTTGGGTCCGCTTTTCCATCTCCATGCCCTCGCCTCCCCGAGAGGCATACTGCCTTTAGAACATAAGAACATAAGAACAAGCCAGCTGGATCAGACCAGAGTCCATCTAGTCCAGCTTTCTGCTACTCGCAGTGGCCCACCAGGTGCCTTTGGGAGCTCACATGCAGGATGTGAACGCAATGGCCTTCTGCGGCTGTTGCTCCCGATCACCTGGTCTGCTAAGGCATTTGCAATCTCAGATCAAGAGGATCAAGATTGGTAGCCATAAATCGACTTCTCCTCCATAAATCTGTCCAAGCCCCTTTTAAAGCTATCCAGGTGAGTGGCCATCACCACCTCCTGTGGCAGCATATTCCAAACACCAATCACACGTTGCGTGAAGAAGTGTTTCCTTTTATTAGTTCTAATTCTTCCCCCCAGCATTTTCAATGTATGCCCCCTGGTTCTAGTATTGTGAGAAAGAGAGAAAAATTTCTCTCTGTCAACATTTTCTACCCCATGCATAATTTTATAGACTTCAATCATATCCCCCCTCAGACGTCTCCTCTCCAAGCTAAAGAGTCCCAAACGCTGCAGCCTCTCCTCATAAGGAAGGTGCTCCAGTCCCTCAATCATCCTCGTTGTCCTTCTCTGCACTTTTTCTATCTCTTCAATATCCTTTTTGAGATGTGGCGACCAGAACTGAACACAGTACTCCAAGTGCGGTCGCACCACGGCTTTATATAAGGGCATGACAATCTTTGCAGTTTTATTCTCAATTCCTTTCCTAATTATCCCCAACATAGAGTTTGCCTTTTTCACAGCTGCCATGCATTGAGTTGACATTCCCATGGAACTATCAACTAAGATGCCCAAATCCCTTTCCTGGTCTGTGACTGATAGCACTGACCCCTGTAGCGTGTATGTGAAGTTTGGATTTTTTGCCCCTATGTGCATCACTTTACATTTAGCTACATTGAACTGCATTTGCCATTTCTTAGCCCACTCACCTAATTTATCAAGGTCCGCTTGGAGCTCTTCGCAATCCTTTGCGGTTCTCACCACACTATATAATTTGGTATCATCTGCAAACTTGGCCACCACGCTACCCACCCCTACTTCCAGGTCATTTATGAATAGGTTAAAGAGCACTGGTCCCAAAACGGATCCTTGGGGGACACCACTCCCTACATCTCTCCATTGTGAGAATTTCCCATTTACACCCACTCTTTGCTTCCTGTTTCTCAACCAGTTTTTAATCCATAGGAGGACTTCCCCTCTTATTCCTTCATTGCTGAGTTTTCTCAATAGTCTCTGGTGAGGAACTTTGTCAAAAGCCTTTTGAAAATCCAAGTAGACAATGTCCACTGGTTCCCCCTTATCCACATGCCTGTTTACACCCTCAAAGAACTCTAGTAAGTTTGTAAGACAGGATTTGCCTCTGCAAAAGCCATGCTGACTCTTTCTCAGCAGGTCTTGCTTTTCTACATGTTTAATAATTTTATCTTTGAACGTAAAGGTTCCATATAGCAATTGCGACCAATAATGTAACTCCCTGAACTGGGTTAATCCCTTTCAGGTACTGCAATTCATTGGTTCTCAGCCTTTCGTACCTTTTATCTCACCAGTCTCTATCAAAGAACCTGCGTGTTTCACCATTGCTGTGTTCAGATTTGTGAGTTGGGGCATTTTCTATAATGTGATGATGATTTAGAAATGACCTGGTGCAAAAAAATTTGGGGGGGTCATGGTGGGGTGGCTGCCCATGGGGGGGGGGCATCCAACTCAGGTTTTGCCCAGGGCTCAGGTTTGCCTAGGTACGCCTCTGCCCCCTTTGCTGAGGGGGGGCTGGTGAGGGAACCTGTTACTAAAAATTTTTGGATCTCACCACTGGTCGTCATGCGAAAGAGTGAGCTTCAGGCACAGAGAATAGCAGCCAGAGTAGACGATACAGACTTTGACAGGCCGGTGGTCTGACTCAGTAGTCAGTCGATGCAAATAAGCAGGTAAAAACTAATCACATAAGCCATCAAATAAACCAAAAGCACTAAACCCCAGCTATGCAAAAATCACAATCTGTATGCAAAAGCATGAATGCATTATTCAATCATGTTAACAGTCATAGGGAACGAAAAAGCAGCAAAGCCCTTCCCAATATCCAAACAGAGAGTCTCAACATCAGGAGGGTGCAATGCTCCAAAGCGTGCCGTGTTAAAAGAAGGTCCAATATAGAAAGAGTTCCCAGGTATATACTCCTTTTATTGGAGTCACTATCCACTACTTCATCATATCTATTTCACTATGCACCTCTTACTTCTGGAACAATCCCATGCATAATTTATCCAGTTTTATCCCTCGCGGCCCTTCCCTTCATCAGAGGCCCCTTCCGCACATGCAGAATAATGCACTTTCAATCCACTTTCACAATTGTTTGAAAGTGGATTTTGCTATTCTGCACAGTAAAATCCAGCTGCAAAGTGCACTGAGAGTGGATTGAAAGTTCATTATTTTGCATGTGCGGAAGAAGAAGAAGAAGAAGAAGAAGAAGAAGAAGAAGAAGAAGAAG
>NW_025949992.1:0-10562 GCF_021028975.2 Sphaerodactylus townsendi
CTATCTATCTATCTATCTATCTATCTATCTATCTATCTATCTATCTATCTATCTATCTATCTATCTATCTATCTATTTGACTTTTATACCACCCACCCCCGGAGCTGTGATTAACTCCTTTCCACCCCAAAAGCACACAGCCCTCTCACCTTTGTAGCCTTGGATGGTGAAGGAATGTTTTGTGATTTCCCTCAGAAAATGACTTCTGCATTCGCATGGACATCAGAGAACTCTGATGCAGACATTTTGGAGAATCAATTAATTGCTTACTGTGATGTACTCTGATGAGGAAGGCCATGGCTACTCTTTTCAAGTGTTCGGAAGTTGTTCCTGGTGGCAACAGAGGATACGACTTGCAATAATGAGGAGGAGGAGGAGGAGGAGGAGGAGGAGTTTGGATTTATATCCCCCCTTTCTCTCCTGCAGGAGACTCAAAGGGGCTCACAATCTCCTTGCCCTTCCCCCCTCACAACAAACACCCTGTGAGGTAGGTGGGGCTGAGAGAGCTCCGGAAAGCTGTGACTAGCCCAAGGTCACCCAGCTGGCGTGTGTGGGAGTGCACAGGCTAATCTGAATTCCCCAGATAAGCCTCCACAGCTCAAGTGGCAGAGCTGGGAATCAAACCCGGTTCCTCCAGATTAGATACACGAGCTCTTAACCTCCTACGCCACTGCTGCTCCATGAGTTTAAATTTATTTATTTATTTATTTATTTTCAGATTTCTAGACCGCCCCATCCCCTAGGGGCTCTGGGCGGTGCACAACATAATGACCATCAGGTACAGTTAAAAACAACTAAAACTTTTAAAAGCAGCGGTAAAATAGAAACTGACTATAATAGATAAATTAATGTATAAGATGGCATCCGCAATCCCAATTTCAAACCCTCTTATGGGAGGGAAGAGCAGCAAATCCCAAGATGACAGGCGCAGATGTACGGCCATGGGAGGGGGGAAGAATTGTGGGAAGAATGATTCCAACTGGATATTCGGAAGAAATTTACCGTAAGAGTTGTGCAACAATGGAATCAGATACCTAGGGAGGTGGTGAGCTCTGCCTCACAGGCGGTCTTCAAGCAGCTGCTGGACAAACGCTTGTCTGGGATGCTCCAGGCTGATCCTGCGTTGAGCAGGGGGTTGGACTAGACGGCCTGTCTGGCCCCTTCCAACTCTACGGTTCTGTGATTCTACACTCTGCAGCCATCTGACTGACAGTTCTGTGTGATCTTCTGATGCAGACATTAACACTCTGGCATTTGTACCCCACCCGGAGACTTTGGTCAACAAAATTAATTAAATGATGTGGATCCTAGCACTATCCCACCACTCCACTGAGCAAAGTTTGGAGTTTCTCTCTAATCTAAAGAAGCTTCACCCAACAAGTAGCTTCCAATGTGGAAGAGCCACTCAAGTTAGAAGATGGCTTCCTAGGATGGAGGTTGGTTCCATGGAGGATGGTTGGTGTTTACTTTTGTTCTGTTTGTAGAGCTGTGAAAAATCTAGACTGGGGACCCAAATCTTTTTCAGTCTGTGGGCACCATTGGAATTGTGACAAAGGGTGGTGGCGCAACCACCAAATGGCTGCCAGAGGAGGAAGAGTCTCACACACAGAGGAAACCTCAGTGAAGGGAAGAAGAGAGGCAATTAAAAAAAACTGGCAAATAGTTGCAAGACAGAATAAAACCAGAACATCTGATCATCCCAGTCTAGAACACTAAGGTTCATTCCACACATGCAGAATAATGCACTTTGAAACTGCTTTCAGTGCTCTTTGAAGCTGTGCGGAATGGCAAAATCCACTTGCAAACAGTTGTGAAAGTGGTTTGAAAACGCATTATTTTGCGTGTGCGGAAGGGGCCTAAGTTCAGCTGCCGAACATGATTCACTGTGAGATCTGTGACATCTGTATCCACAGCACTTGCATAGAATTGCACTGACAATTGGAGTATGCGGACTAGATACCTAAAAATGACAATCGGAAGACACTGGAAAAATGAAAATAAAAATCTAGATGGGCAAAAGACAGGACGATTGATGAACAGCAGCAATTAGGACTTCCACTAAACAATCAGTCAGGAAAACATTTCCAGTCCGTTCCTTTTTTAAATCCCACCTGCCACCATTTGTTGAAGGTTGTCCCAGGATGTTTGCTCTGCAGGCTCTGATCCTGGGTACCTTTTCAGCCTAAAAAGTACACAGTTGTACTCAGCTGGTCTTGCCAATTCCAGCAATATATAATTTCCCTATTTTTTAAAAAACACAATTGAGGAGCAATCTCCATAGCTCTGCAGACATAATGAGTAACCGACATGACTGGGTAGACCTGTGCTCCACAGACCAACCTAGTTTTTATTTTTAATGCCTCCTGAAGTGAAGGACCTAGGTGCACCTCTCTGGGGATGTTCCATAAACACTGGGCTGCCCTTGAAAAGGCCCTTTCCCATGTGCTTATGTAACCTCTATCTGTGGGTTCTGTGGGGCAGAACTTGGAATGAGTTTGCAACAACAAATTTTAAAACCAAAATGGTTTACTTTCTTAACGTATAACATCAAACATCAACATTTAACATCACACTTCAAGGTCCTGTTCAGGTTGCATTTTCAAGTCCTTATATTTACAGTCTACTGATACTGCCAAGTCCAATTCTTCTTTGTAAGTGGGTTGGCTCCTGAAGACTCCAAGGGCTTGATGAACAGGATTCAACATGATGAAGGTTTCCAGGAGAACTCTCGCCCATTACAACCACAAAACCCCCCTGAAACAATAAACTCCAACATTTACAACATAGCAAAAATAAACAACTACCTTCCCACTAGTTCCCAACAACATTGCAGTTACCTTAACAAGGTGTTAAGGGCTTATACAAATCAAGGTCTGGTAGCCTTGTCTCCTCCAAACTACATGAGCTCTGCAGCCTCTTGCTGCTTTTAGTCTCCACCCCTTTCTGGGTCAACCCATTCTGAGCATGGGGGTTACACTTACTGGATGAGCTTCTTTGATTGGTAGGACAGTCAGAAGAGCCCGGTCCTATGATCTTGATTCCCAGGGGAAACAAACATGGTTTACCGCATGAGACTCTGCCACTGATGTGGAAGAGTGTGGAATCAAACAGGGGAAGGAGTTAATAAATTCCTTTGAGTCTCCTCACAGGAGTGAAAGGGAAGGTATAAATCCAACTGTTCTTCTTCTGTGGCACCTTGAAATCCCTGTGGCACCTTGAAGTTTATTGTGGCGCAAAAGATTATTCCTATAAATAGGCTATATAGAGATGAATCACAGTTTGGCTCCATAAATGTGGTGTACTTAAGGATTTCCAATGCACTGTGGATATTGGATTTTCTCATTTCCTGTACAATGGTTGCTGTATAAATTTCAGGACAACCAAGTTCAAAGTACTGATGGACAAAACAACAAATCATTCTTAACGTGTAAGCTCAGTGGGTTGTCCTTCTCGACCTACTCTGTCATCTCTAAACAAACCTCTTTTCAAATCACAGGAGGAATCTCCATTAGTTTTAAAGTTTATCTTTGAGGTCCTTTCCGCACATGGGTGGAAATGCACCTCCACCGGCATAATTTATGCCGGTGGAGGCTCAGGGACTGTTCGCACGCTAGCAGCCGGAGAGGCGGCTCCGCGTGGAGCTGCCTCGCGGTGGTCTCTCCCCACTCACCTTCTTTTGCAGCGTCCCTCTGGAGGACTGCTTAGACCCGCCCATGCTGCCCTGTGACCTCCAGAGGTCACAGGGCAGCGTGGGCGGGTCTCTGCAGCCCTCCAGAGGGACGCTGCAAAAGAAGGTGAGTGGAGCCAATGGGGAAAGCAGTGGCTTCCTGGCGGTGCGGTTCACACCACACCTCTGGAAAGCCGCTGTTTCTCAATAACCTTGCTTGTTTAGCGAGGTTTTTAGGGGTGGCTTCATGCCGCCTGGGGAAAGCCAGGACAGCGCTGCTGCATAGCAGCAACGCGTCCTGTGCTAACGGTCTCCCAGGGACAGCGTTTTTGCCATCCCTGGGATGCTGTATATGGCCCGTGCAGAAAGGGCCTGAAATTCCTTTTTAGATTGTCATCCATTTAGGGTTTTGTTTTTGTTTTCTTTTTTTTTGCAGGCAATTCACAAAAACCTGGAATGACCTTATTACCAATGTTCAACCTCCCCAAACCCTGCCACTTATTAGAAATGTTCACAAGTTTTCAACTCCTCATGTACAGGTCTTTATTGACCTTTAATAGGCATAGAATCATGTACAGGTAATATCAAACTTTACTACAGTACTTTTTATCCTTTAGCACACAGGTGTCAAATTCGCGGCCCTCCAGATGTTATGGACTACAGTTCCCATCATCCCCTGCCAGCATCATGATGGCAGGGGATGATGAGAACTGTAGTCCATAACATCTGGAGGGCCACGAGTTTGACACCTATGCTTTAGCATATTCATTCTTGGTTGGGGCTCCTGTATGCCAAAAATGACAAGTCTGTTTTATAAATGGAGTCTCTTGCTTCTCTCCTTCCAGTCTTCACAGGTTTGTGAATTGTGTAAAGCTACAGCGACAAAATAAATCTACCTCCATGGCAGTCTTGTTAGACCACTTCATGTTCCACACGTTCAAGCAGGAAGAACAACAGACTCTGGAAAAACAAGCAATTATCTAGTAAAAGGACGGGGGGTGGGGGGTGGGGGTGGAACCCCATGAGTGATGATATGGATATATGAGAACGCCATTTATATTAAATAAAAAGCCACTCAGCTTGCTGTCATTCTTCGCGTGTCAAAAAGGACTGCTCCGAGAAAGAAATGGAGATGAGGGCTTAAGCAAACAGTCATAAATTAATTTATAATGAAACATGACACTTATAATTCAATGTGGAATGCAGTTAAAATGGTGGTTACTCGTTCTCGGGGCCTCCCTTCCTCGCCCCGAGGAATATGCGACATGGCGCGCAGTCAGCTATCGAAATACCAAACTTCTTGTGAGTACATGTGTAATAATTAATTAAAATGATGTAGTTCATTTTTACCCGTCAAAGGCCACTATAGCAAACGTTCGGAAATCGCTGCAGAGAAGAACAAGGAGGTAATATTTAGGAAGAAGCCACGTGCTTCGGAAAATGAATACGAGCCCAAAGAAATGCTCTCAGCTACGGAATGGTTTCCACCCTTCATCCATGGGAAAGTAAAATGCTGATTTTGGGGGGACACACCCTCTGCATTTCCTTCTGGGGGGGAGCTATACCCAGTTCACGGTTACACTCTGGAGGGTCAGTGACCTTGGAGCGGTAGGAGCTTTTTAGGAGATGTGGGAGCTGAACGGACCTCATGTGTGCAGGCAGAAAACCATCCTGGTGCTCTGGAATCTATGGGGTATAATCTATGAGACAAAAGGCCTGGTGCAGAGGTGGGATCCAACGGAGTTCTCTGGGTTCCCGAGAGTAGGTGACTAATTATTTGTGTGTGCCAAGAGGGGGTTACTAATTGGTGATTTTGCCATGTGGTTTTTGCCTTAGTTACGCCCCTCCTCTCGGCAGTAGCGCACAGGACTTGAAGCAGTCTAGCAGGAGGTGCACCGGCGTTCGTGGCAGACTGCGCCTGTGTGCATTCGTTTCCCGCCCAAGGACCGGCGCAGCGGCTGCATCCTTGCCGCAACCCCGCCCAGGAATGCCCCGCCCTGGAATGCCCGGCCACACCCCCGTCATGCCCCGCCCCGCCCAATTGGTGCTACACCACAGTTTGAATCCCACCACACCATGCTAACCTGTTACTAAAAATTTTTGGGTCCCCACCACTGTACAGTGTATACCACCCAGAGCCAGCCGGAGATTGGTGGGTTAAAAATTTTAATATATAAATAAATACAATAAATAAAAGTGCATACAAAGAGACATTTCTAAAACATCTTTCCTTAACAAAGTTCAAGTTATTTTTAAAAATCGCTCAATTTCTCTTTACCCAATTTCCATCCTAAATCCAACAATTCATCTCTTTTCCTCTTTTCTAGGAACCTGAAGTCAGTTTCTAACCAATGCCACTTTGATCAAAGGAAAATTCAAAGTGAGAAGGAGCCAGGAGGGAAAGGTCCGCACCATTTCAGAATCTTTCTCTGTCGATATTCCTTCCAAACCTTCCTATCCCTCCATAAAACACCCGCAACACAACAGAAAAAATATGACAAAGGTTGCAGTTACCAAAGGGTGCACTGATTTCTCTTCAAAGAGAAATGGAAAAGAATACAATCCGCTTTAAAAAGAGAAAAAAAGGAGAATACGAGGAACCAATGGCTATATCTAAAACAGAGAATTTCGTAAAAGGAGGAGGAGTGGGGAATTGAACCTAGTTCTCCAGATCAGCTTCCACCTGCTCTTAAGAACTACACCACACTAGCCCTCCCCTTCCCCAACCTTCCCCTCCCCAGGCCCCAAATGTCTAGGAATTTCCCAACCCAGAGTTCGCCATCCTAGTTCCCATAGAAAATTAGTAATCAATTTTTAAAAAATGCAATTTTTTCCCTTGCCAATGCACCAATACCAACATTTCGCAAAAGCATCAAGAAGGGTCATAAAGCATCAAAAAGCATCAAGAAAGGTAAGTGAATCACACCATTCAGAACTATTTAAAAAAATCTGGTTTTACATTTTAAAAAATGTCTTCAAGGCCGCTTCCGCACAGCCACGCTGGGGGTTGGGTCGGTGTACATGACGCCGACCCAACCCCCCCCCCCCGGGACCGTTCACACGAATGGTCCCGGTAACAAAAGGGAATACGGCGCCACGTTACGCCATCACCCGATCAACTTACCTTCCCTGCGACCACCCAGTGTGTCGCCAAGGCCAGGGGACACGCCCCCTGCCCTGCGCGACCGCTCCGGAGTTGCAGGGCAGGCGGGCGTGTCCCCAGGCCTCGGCGAAGTGCCGGACGGTCGCAGGGAAGGTAAGTCGATTGGGAAAGGGGGGAGGGATGGCGCCTTCCAGCCGCTGCCATTCGCACGGCAGCAGCTGGAAGCTGCTGTTTTCCAAAAACGGAAAATGGGAAAATGGCGGCTTCGCGCAGCTGGGGAGGAGCAAGGGTGGTGCGGCTGTGAAGCAGCTACGCCCCCCATGCGAACAGCTCCCTAGGGATGGTGTTTTTGCCATCCCTATGGCACTGTAAACAGCCTGTGTGGAAAGGGCCCAAGTTTGCTGACCACACTCAGGTAAGAACTCTCCACTGCTGAACGTTTTCATCTTCCCTTCTGCTTCTTTCCAAAGCTTTGCTCTCCCTCCTTGGCACATCTCCTGGAGAATTGCTTTCTGATCCTCCCCCCCCCACCCTTGCAAGAGAAGACATGCATTTCCAGCCTCTCGTATCATGAGCTGTAACAGCCTAAAAGCATTACTCTTCACCATTTGAAAGTAGCCAGGTTTGTCTGGCTGCCGTAGATTGTCCAGACAAGCGGACCTGGCTGGTTTATTAATAATCTGCGAGCAGCCCCTCAAGGAAGAAACAAGGGGATAAATTCTTGACCTTTGTAGTGCTGTCTGAATGATGTCTACCAAAGGGTAGGGAAACAGACACTTGCTTTAAGGAAATTTGGCCAGGCTGCCCTTCGCATGAACCATTTGACATTAGGAGGCCGACTCAAAGAGTCCTAGAAGATGGAGTATCAAGTATCGCAGAGAAAAAAAAATATGAAGAAGCAGCAGCAGCAGAGGAAGAAAGATAGGAGAGTCTTTAAATTGGGCAGAGAAACTGGCCCTGGATTTTCTGATGTTGGGGTCATGCACAGTACCAGGTTTCAAACAAGTACAAATTCCAGGGGCTGCGATAAGGTCACACACAATCTGAGGCCATAAACCAAGAGAATTGGAAACTGTTTCCTTGCAGGGATATACAACAGCAGGTCTTGTTTTAAACACTGTTGTTCCGCAATGCAACACGATGGATTAGCAATGGGTGATTTAGATCTCAATCGTGAGAATGCTTTTCATCATGCTTAAAGCAGGGATCCCCGACATGGCGCTCATGGGCTCTGTGGAACCCACAAACACCTTTCCTGGTACCTGCCAAGTGATTTTAGAAAGGAGGGGGGCAGGAGGGGCTCCTGCCCAGCTGGGCTTCTGATTGGCTGTGCAAATTAAAATAACATTTGGTTGGGGTGGGTTTTCCGGGCTGTGTGGCCGTGGTCTGGTGGATCTTGTTCCTAACGTTTCGCCTGCATCTGTGGCTGGCATCTTCAGAGGTGTATCACAGAGAGAAGTCTGTTAGATACTTTGTCCAGACAGACTTCTCTCTGTGACACATCTCTGAAGATGCCAGCCACAGATGCAGGCGAAACGTTAAAAACGAGATCTACCAAGACCACAGCCACACAGCCTGGAAAACCTACAACAACCAGTTGAATCTGGCCGTGAAAGCCTTCGACAATAAAATAACATTTTTCTTACCATACATCATGTTCTTACCATACATCAAGGGAACCACTGATCGCATAGGAAAACTGATGAAGAAGCACAACCTACAAACAATCTACAGACCCACTAAGAAAATTCAACAGATGCTACGTTCAGCAAAGGATAAGAGGGATCCTCTAGCTACTGCAGGAGTCTATCGCATACCATGCAGCTGTGGACAAGTCTACATAGGAACCACCAAAGCGCCTTGGCGGCGCAGACCGCGTATCAAAGAACACGAAAGGCACTGCAGACTATTTCAGCCAGAAAAATCAGCAGTAGCAGAACACATGATAAACCAACCTGGACATAGAGATATTATTTGGAAAAACAGAAATTCTGGACCACTCACAGAAGCCACTGCGTCAGACTGCAGAGAAGCCATTGAAATCCATAAGCACATGGACAATTTTAACAGAAAGGAAGAAACTATGAAAATGAACAGAACTTGGCTGCCAGGGTTGAAAAATACTAGAGTCAAGACAGTGTCTAACCAGCTCCACACAAACACAGGATGACTATAGACAAAGGAAACAAAGGCCAGGATAGGTCTATTCGGATGCTCCCACCAGTGGCCTTGCTATCTCCATTGTTACTCCCATGCTATAGACTTCATTGTTACTCATACTTCTAGTCAGATGCCCTCAACTATGGACCTAGTTGTCTTCTTTGTTACTCACAGACAATGTTTCTTCACCCACCCTGGACACTCCAACAGATATATATACTCCACTTGCTTTCCCAACATTAGATCCTCTGAAGATGCCAGCCACAGATGCAGGCGAAACGTCAGGAGAGAATGCTGCTAGAACACAGCCATACAGCCTGGAAACCACACATCACCCAAATAAAATAACATTGTTTCAACCACAGCTTCCACTACACTGTTGGTTTTATTCTCTTTCTCACTGCTCTTTCCCAGAGTATTTTGTTAAAAAGAGCATCAGTCTTCTTGTCTCCTGCACTTTGGTTTCCTTTGCGTGCGGCTCCGCCTCTCATAGCCGCCATGTTGAAGATGCACCCGCCAACTTCTAGTCAATTTCCAAACGTGCCCAGAGGTCTTGAAAAATTGGAGACCTCACGTTTAAAGGCTCAAGCCAACATGAAATCTAACTGGATAATTGCCATGCATCTGGTGGGCAGGATTGGTGGCAGTCTCTCGAGCATCTCCACTTTGTACTGTCGAAGGCTTTCACGGCCCGGAAACCACACAGCATCTCCGCTTTCTTTTGAAAAGAAAAAAAATCAAGTTTCTAACCCTTGTGGATGAAGAAATGTGCTCTGAACCTCCTGTGTGGTAACCACAAAAAAGTTTCCATTTCTATGCAGAGCTGCTGGGCTTAAAGAAAAACGACATGCCTTTAGGGCATGGCCTCATTCCCTCCTAACCATGCAACTCACTGATAACCCTTAAGAAAGCAGAGTTGAACAATGTACCTTGATTTGTGGAGTGTTTGACACACACAATACCACTTGTGAGAGAAGAAGGTTTCCTCGATGCAGATTTCTCTCTGCTTCAGTGCAAAACCAAATACAAGGGTGCCTCCCCGTTCCCTCTCCGTAACAAAATCTATAGCGCATGAAATCATCATTTGCCTAGTTCAACAACCAAGTCAAATTTTTGCTCTGTACTTGAAGAGGGCTTTTGAGAGCTGGGTGCAGGAAGGATGGATGGATGACGTGCGCCCTTTAAGACTAGCAAGATAGAGACCGAAAAAACACGTGACGCACGTGTGTTGCTACGTGGCTAAATATATTATATACTAAAGCAAAACATGCAAACACACACACACACACACACATACATACATACATACATATACATACATACATATACATACACACACACACACACATACATACATACATATGCATACATACATACATACATACATACGTACATACACACACACATATACATACATACATATATACATACATACATACATATATATACACATATATACATATATACATATACATATATATACATACACACACACACACACACATATATACACACACATACACACACACACGCATATATATATATATATATATACACACATATACACATACATACATATATACATACACACACACACACACACACACACACACACACACACACACACACACA
>NW_025949993.1:0-10561 GCF_021028975.2 Sphaerodactylus townsendi
ATATGATCAAAGGATTGGGTGTTTTGAAGTGGTTTTTTTTTTTTTTTTGCATTTTGCCATACTCCTCCAAAACGGTTGTGCCTTTGGGGGAGACAGCCGCTAATGTGAGTGCCACTCCATATACTGAGGGGAATATGGGTTTTTGACTGCTCTTGGGAAGTACAGTTTGTTTTGCCGTCTGATAATTGTTTTTAGGCTTATATGGTCTGTTTTAAGGTTTTTATGATGTATTTTATTTGACCTATTTGGTTGTACACCACCCAGAGCCCTTCAGGGGTGGGCGGCTAATATATTTGAAGTATGTATTTAAGGCCATCTACTGCTTGGGGCCCTCAGACCTACAGGACCATCTCACCCCTTACGTCCCTAGTCGTGTCCTCCGCTCTGCAGAGGCAAATCTACTGGTGATCCCCGGCCCCTCCATGATGCAGCTGGCCTCCACGCGGGCCAGGGCATTTACTGCCCTGGCCCCTGCCTGGTGGAATGCTCTTCCCCCAGCAGTTAGGGCCCTGCGGGACCTTGGAGAGTTCTGCAGGGTCTGCAAAACTGTTGTTCCACAGGGCTTTTGGGGGGGCGCCGCTGAGCCCGCCCCTCGTGTTGCCCTGCGCACTGGCTATCTATTGGACCATCCGCCAACCCCCTCCCCTCCCAGGGTTTGATCACTGGGGCTGGGTGCCAGATGTCTTCTACTATTATTAATTAATTATTTATTGAAGGCTACTGCTGCTGCTATAGTTTTAAGGTATAGTTTTAAGGTTTTGTATTTTAATTGGGGCTATTCGATTTGTTTTATTGTATTCCTATTTCTATATTGTTTTATTGTATTCCTATGGGACTCTTTAGTTTGGAGAGGAGACGTCTGAGGGGGGATATGATTGAAGTCTACAAAATTATGCATGGGGTAGAAAATGTTGACAGAGAGAAATTCTTCTCTCTTTCTCACAATACTAGAACCAGGGGGCATTCATTGAAAATGCTGGGGGGGGGGATTAGGACTAATAAAAGGAAACACTTCTTCACACAACGTGTGATTGGTGTTTGGAATATGCTGCCACAGGAGGTGGTGATGGCCACTAACCTGGATAGCTTTAAAAAGGGCTTGGACAGATTTATGGAGGAAAAGTCAATCTATGGCTGCCAATCTTGATCCTCCTTGATCTCAGATTGCAAATGCCTTAGCAGACCAGGTGCTCAGGAGCAGCAGCAGCAGCAGAAGGCCATAGCTTTCACAGTCTGCATGTGAGCTCCCAAAGGCACCTGGTGGGCCACTGCGAGTAGCAGAATGCTGGACTAGATGGACTCTGGTCTGATCCAGCTGGCTAGTTCTTATGTTCTTATGTTCTTATTTGTTGTACACCGCCCTGAGCCCTCTGGGGGTAGGGCGTTTTATCAAAGCGAATAAATAAATAAATAAATAAATGTTTAAATACATAACTTATGTGTTTTCTTCATTTTGCATGTGTAAGTGATCGAATCAACCTGGTCTTGGTTAACTTAAAAGCGATCATGTGAAGGACTTTTGTTCTGTGATGCTGGTAAGTCACTCCTTTGCATGGCTGACATCTCATTTCAGAAAATTATTGAACTGAGCAAGGACTGAATCCAGCATATTAATTATTTCCGCTTCCATATTGGCAAATGATCCTTTAACCTCAGCCTCTGGGTGTCAACAGCAACAGAGGCCTTGGCAGGCTTCAACCTTTATCATAGAGTTGGAAGAGACCCCAAGGGCCATCAAGTCCAACCTCCTGCAATTACAGAAACACACCATCAAAGCACTCCTGACAGATGAGCGGCCAGCCTCCCTTTAAAAACTGTCGGACAGCCCTTACTGCCAGGAAGTTTTTCCTGATGTTTAGGTGGAATCTCTTTTCCTTCACTTTGATACCATTGCTTCTGGTCCTAGTCTCTGGAGCAGCAGAAAACAAGCTTGCTCCCTCCCCAACATGACATCCCTTCAGATGTCTCACTGCGGACTCGATTTCTCAAACACATTGGCAGCTGTCTTTTAGGCCCACAGAAACTCATTTAACTGTAAGCTTCGCATTGCTCAGATCCATTAAGAATGGATAAAACAAATCCCTTTCGTTTGTGAATGCAAGTGAATTTGTGGCATATGCTGCCTGCCCGAGACACCTCTGGGGAGTTCAGCTGTGAGCAGTTTTTCAACTGCCTAATTAACTGACCAAATAATATAACTCTGCCTGTTTGTAAATGTCATTTTGCCCGGCCGTAAAGTAGTAGAGACTCTCTGATCGTGTCATTTTTCACACCCCATGAATGATTTACAAGATCAAATTAGGAACAGAAGGGAATGAGAATATTTACAGTTTCGGAAACTGCCAGTCTGCATTTGGTGTCCTTTGGAACTTTTGCCAGCATACTGTTGTGTCTCTCCCACCTTCCGCACAGTTCTCCCTTAACACTGTGCAAGTATGAAAAGTGTGATCAAGTGGTAGCCAACTTGTGGCAACCCCACAGGGTTTTAAAAGCAAGAGATTAAACAGTCGTGGTTTGTTACTGCCTTCTTCTTTAATAGTAGACTAGCTGATTTCAGCTTCTTAAATGTTAACCAGAAAACACATTGGGTGAGACCTTACAAGTGGACAGTATTCAAGGAGATTTTCCTCCTCTACCTCTTGTGCAGGCAACCTTGGAGAGTCCTCCAAAGTCTGGGAGCTTTGAGAGCCAGTGTGGCAGGTGGATTCTAATCTGGAGAACCGGGTTTGATTCCACACTCCTTCACCTGAGTGGCAGAGGCTTATCTGGTGAACCAGATGTGTTTTTGCACTCCTACGTTCCTGCTGGGTGACCTTGGGCTAGTCACAGTTCTTCAGAACTCTCTGAGCCCACCTGTCTCACAAGGTGTCTGTTGTGGGGAGAGGAAGGGAAAGGAGCTTGTAAGCCACCTTGAGTCTCCTTACAGGAGAGAAAGGTGGGGTAAAAATTCAAAGTCCTCCTCCTCCTTTCTTCTTCTTCTTGACAAAATGAAGCATGGCATGGCATGAGCGCCACTGGAAGCAGGCAGAAACCAGGCAACATCATCCCCCTCCCTCAAGCATGAGTGGAAACACTGCTGTGCCCAGTATTTTAATCCAAATATACAAGTGTAGCAGAAAGGCTACAAGAGGTGAAGAAACCTACTACACTGTTGCTACAGGTGATAAATTGTCAACTTGCAATTAAGATTCTGCTTTTAATAGCATGACAATAAATATAAAGTGAACATCCGAGCCCTTCGGGGGAGGGCGGTATATAAACGTAATAAATAACAACAACAACAACATGTGTACAGTAGAATCATAATATATAGCAAGCCACATATAACATATGAATGTGACTAGGCTCCCCAAATACACAGCAAACTTGCATATACAAAACAAAGTTGGGTGTACGGGACAAAACTGCAAAGTTTGGATGATATCACAACAACGTCTCAAGTTAGTCATTTATCTTCTTCACTTGGCCACTTTGTCTGTGACACTTTAATATTGCTTGACCATACTGAGATTTTCACAACCAAGCATAAAGTTCTAAAAGCTAGTACATATCCCCGTGGTGTCTTGGGCTAAGCTTCAAGTTTCTGTCATGTAAACTGTTTGATCGTCCATTTCGCATTTATTGCCTCGTTATTGAAAGTAGCACCTTAATTGCTGGTTGATCATTTATTGCCTGTGCCCAATATTTTGCCCTCAGAAATAAGGGCTGTGGAAGGACCGCGGTGAAAGAATGAGTCTCTGTGGTGTTGTGGGTTTTCCAGATTGTATGGCCGTATTCGAGTAGCATTTTCTCCTGACGTTTCGCCTGCATCTGTGGCTGGCATCTTCAGAGGATCTGAAGATGCCAGCCACAGATGCAGGCAAAACATCAGGAGAGAATGCTACTAGAACACGGCCATACAGTCATGTGAAAGCTTTCGACAATACAATGAGTCCCTGCTTTGCATGTAGAAGGTGCCAGCTTCAATTCCCAACATCTCCTGTTTAAAGGACTAGGCAGCCGGTCATGTGAAAGGCCTTAACCAGAGGCCCTTTCCGCACGGGCCAAAAACGGCGGCCTGGGGACGGCAAAAACGCCGTCCCCAGGGAGCCGTTCGCACAGGCGGCGCTGCTGAAACGCAGCAGCGCTGACCTGGCTCCCCTTCCCTTCCCCCAGGGCGGCGTCAGGCCGCCCTCAAAAACACCCCTTCGAACTGCAGGTTTTTGAGTAAACAGCATGTTCCCGGCGGCGCGGTGCGAACGGCACCGCCGGGAACACGCTGTTTACCCCATTCCTCTCCCACTTACCTCGTCGCTGTCATCACCCTGCTGGCCTCCTAAGACCCTCCCTCGCTGTCCTCCGACCCCTGGAGGTCGGAGGGCAGCGTGGGCGGGGCTTAGGAGGCCAGCAGGGCGATGGCGGCGATGAGGTAAGTGGGAGAGGGACGGGGAAGAGGCGGCCCCGTGCAGAGCCGCCTCTCCTGCACCGGCCTCTGCGGGGGCTGCTCGCACGCTCGCGTGCGAATGCCCCCCACCCTTCCACCAGCAGAATTCCTGCCGGTGTGAGGGCGCCCGGAGGCCCGTGCGGAAAAGGCCTGAGATTCTAAAGAGTTGCTGGCAATCTAAGTAAATAATACTGATCTTAATGGATCAGTTATTCTGTTTAAGTGCAGCTTCGTGGGGAACTGGTGCTCTTATGAGAGACCAACCACGGCAGCTGTTGAAGGCACTGGAGCTGCTGTTTCAACACTGTGCGGGCACACAACCATCGAGCAGACGAGCACTTGGCACGAGCCGGCAAAGGCCTTGCCCAAATTGGAATCTCCATTGCTGACCCTCAGTCTGCTAAATAAAATAATTTGCACCATGCTACGCTGCGGAGATCCCCCAGATGAAATTGGCACAGATCCCACTCTCCATTCCTGCAGATTTTCCTCCTAAAATCATTTGGAACAACATAACTTTTTTTTGTAGCTTCCTGTCCTCCTGTTTTTTTCCCCTCTTTCTTGCCTGCGTCCCTTGCTGCCAAATCCCAAAAGTATTGCTTCTGCTGGCCAAAACAATTATGATTGCATTTAACGATCTCATTAAAGGACCAGGGGGGGGGGGGGGATGACAATGGGAAATGAGTGTTCGGCTAGCCACGTAGAAAGGGTGTCTTCAGTAGGAGCTATTCATTCTCCTCTTAGTATTTTGAGAATAATAAGTGAGGTCTGGTGTACACGAGACAAGAGAGGAGGATGGAAATAAATGTGAGAGCCATCAAAGCAGGAGACACATTTCTTGGATGGAGCCTGGGGCTTGGCAGCATTTTGACAAGTGAATAATGGCCTTTTCCCTTACTAAGACTGGAGCGTTCGGAGCCTGAATTCCATTACAATGCTAATGGTAAAAAAACACCTCTCCAAACGAGCGTTGGGAAGAAGCTAATTGCAATAGATGTCTGATGAGCAGCGCCCCCAAACTGGAGCAGGTTGGAAGGAATTTTTCAGCAGTGGCGTCATTAGGTGAGGGTCTACCTGAAATGTTGTAAAAGGGTGAGAAAGAAAATGGACTTTCTGAACAGCACCGGTTGCAGTCCAGTGTGGCATAGTGGTTAAGAGCAGTGGACTCTAATGTGGAGAACTGGGTTTGATTCCCCACTCCTCCACATGAGTGGCTGACTCCAATCTGGTGTACCAGGTTTTCCCCCATTCTCCCTATGAAGCCTGCTGAGTGACCTTGGGCTAGTCTTGGTTCCCTCTGAACTCTCTCAATCCCATCTGGCTCACAAGGTGTCTGTTGTGGGGAGAGGAAGGGAAGGAGTTTTTAAGCCCCTTTGAGTCTCCTCACGGTTGAGACAAGTGGGGTATAAATCTGAACTCTTCTAATCCCGTCCTTTTTCTACGAAGCCCAACCTGGTGCTCTTTACTTTTGTTTTATGCTTCCAACTACCCTGCAAGGTTGATCAATAATGATCACTCCAGGTCATCCAGTGAGTTGGACAGATGGGCAGGGAACCAGGACTGCCCCTTTGAAAAGGGTCAGAATGAGAGATAATTTTCACCTCAAGATTCCCCACTGAACTTCATGGCAGAGTGAGGATTTATAGTCCCACACACTAACCACTATACCAGTTCCACCAAACTCCTTCACCCCCCCCCCCCCTATCAATCTGCTAGTTTTTGTACATGTAAAAAATAGTCTACAATAATTGGTTTTCCAGCCTCCCATAACCTACTCCCTTGTGAACCTACCTGACAAAGAATCCAATTGGGGGGGAGGCAAATCCACCTCTAGAGCTGGTACAGTCCTGCGCCTATGTGGGTACCCGCCCCGCCCTCCTTCCAAAATTTTGTTTTAATTGTCATTTTTTTACGTTTTTGTGTGTATATTTTAACTTTGGTGTTGATTTTTTTTAACAACGTGCTTCTGTTCAATTTTAACACTCTAAAAATGTACCTTTATTATGTATGTTTTTAACCGGTTAGCCACCTTAGTGGCCTTGATGAGATCAAAATAAGCCAATAAAACTTAACCATGCAGGTGTATGCGCTGATTGTTTGAAGTAACATGGTCCATTATTTCCAGCTCATCATTCCTTGGGTTTTTATAGTGATGGAAAAATTGCAGCACAAGGGAAGTGATCAAACCGACCCTAATTTAGTTTATTTCTTGCAATGCTCAAAATGTCTATACCTGATCTAGCTAGAAGGCTTCCAATTTGATTGAAAGGAAAGCAGCAATCAAGAAAATTAAAAATAAAACATAAAATTGTTCACAAGTAAGTCCTGGAATACGATTACGTGGCAGCGTTTTTGATGCTAGCCAGTTCTCAGGGAGCAATTATTAACTGCTGTGTTCCTAAGAAACGTGATTAAGAGATCAGACTGACGCTTTGCGAAAAATGTTCCAGAGAACCCCAGAGGCTCCCTGTAAATGGATCTGATGGAAGGAAATTAGGCAAGCTGGAAAATGTACCAGAAAAAAACCTCGCACACAATGACCAATCTTCCCCTGAAACCAAGACAAACTGGTGAGGATTATTGGGCTCCAGAATACGTGCCCAGAGGGGTAAGCAGAAGACGTAGACCTAGGGCTCTTGTTATCAGCTCTTGAAGACAAATGTCCTAAGGGAATTCTACATTTTTAGAGAGCCAGCGTGATGTAGTGGTTAAGAGCAGGTGGATTCTAATCTGGAGAGCCGGGTTTGATTCCCCTCTTTGCCACTTGAACTGTGATGGCTTATCTGGTGGACCAGATTAGCTTGTGTGCTCCAACACACGCCAGCTGGGTGAACTTGGGCTAGTCACAGTTCTTCGGAGCTCTCAGGGTGTTTGTTGTGGGAATGGAGAAGGAGATTGTAAGCCCCTTTGAGTCTCCTACAGGAGAGAAAGGGGGGATATAAATCCACAAGTCTTCCTCTTCTTCATGGTTGTATTGATTTTGATGGTGGAGGGGTGGGGAGGTTGTCACATATATGTGGGTATGTGGTCACTTCCAACTCTATGATTCTATAAAATATGGGGTGAGTTCTTGGGTGGAGAGCTTTACACCACACTTAGCATCCCATTTCCCCCATAAAACGTATACGTGTCAACATTACCAGTGCACCAATAAACCAGCCCTATACATTGCGCATACATTATAAATAACATACCTTGTAAGCAAAATGCTATACCAGTTGTGCATAAGTACATGGAAACCACGCATGTACACGACAACAGAGGAAAAACCAACTGTGAACATCAGAGAACTGAAACCATCCATGAAATATAAATAAAGGTCAAAAGAAACCAAAACGCGGACTGTTTGCTCATTTTTATCAGGGGGACTCGATGCAAAAAGCGCCACCTGGAATCTGATTGTTTTAAAGCCACTGGCCTAGAGCTATGTTGGACCTTCACAGGCAGGGCAGACCTCTTGAACGGATTTCATGCTACAGTTTAGAAGTCACCGCACAGATTGAAATGGGAGGGGCGGGGGGAGAGCAGGTCTTTATCAGTCCCATCAGAAGCACACTGAGCAAAATCTACAGGTCATGCAGTGCTGGGGAAATCGATTGCAACATCAGAGGAGATGGGCACATGATCTGTCATCAGGAGCTTTGAGAGCGGTATCTGCCACCTGTACGCAGCCCCTGACGCAGTACTAGACGGCAGCTTTTTTTCAAACGTATTGTTTCCAATTTGAAAAAGGCTTCGGGCCATGTCACCTGAAATACCCCCGTCTATGCGGCACAGGGAAGACTGCAAGGGTTTCGTCTCTCCCCGAGGAGTGGATTACTTCCTGTTCACGTGTGTTTCATACCGATATCAGATAAAAAGCCTTCCCTCTCTCCCCACCGCGCCTCCTTTCCCCAAAGGGCCTTTGCTTTGCCAGTCTGAGTAATCAAGTTACCGAGTTCATTTGATTTCCTTTTCTCCCTCCAAGGCGATGTTTCTTCTTCTCACAAGAAACAGAAAAAAACAAACAGATATCCTCAGGTTTATCTTGTAGTGATGAATGTCTGCTTTTCAACAGTCGCAAAGAAGTTCTGATGTGACAGGCTGAGGCGGATCCCATTTGGGAGCGCTGTCAAACCTAACTTCTTTAAAGCCCCGTATGGGATAAAGGTTAGAAGCAGATCCCTGTGTATTGTAATATTTTTAAATATTGCTGTCCGCACTTCTAGTTCTCAACTTTTCCTCTTTTGGTTTTTAAATTTGTTCATCTCTGTGGAGGCAAATTGTATGACTTTTATACACCATTTAGACAGTATTTATATGTACCACACTGCCTCATCAAGGTTAATAATGTATATGAATAATGTCAAATTATTGATACACAAATATCACTGCGTATGCTTCACTTGAAAGATGTGTCATGAGGAAACCAGAAACAGATTGCAACGGAAGAATTGCAAATTCAGTTTGCACAAGGGAAAAGTGTAATCAAAATTGATATTCAGAACCTGAATGGTAGATATGAGAAATTCAATCTCTAATCTCTAGGCAGATTAAATTTAGCAAGAACGCATATTTCTTCACTATTAAGCCTTAGTTAGTTAGCAAAACATTTCTGGAATCCTTCACTGATATACCAACAGGCCTGTCCCAGGGTAACAGCAATGTTTGGTGCGACTGATCTCAATATACAAACTAAATCTCTTTCTGATCTCACTAGTTCAGGGCTTACTATGCAATTAAACAGTTGTTACACAGGTTGGGGTTGCAATTAGACTAAAGAGACTGTGTCTACAGACATCCACATGCAACTCACAGTGGGATGAATCCAGCTGACTTTTTCACTCAGGCCCCTTCTGCACATGCAGAATAACGCTCTTTCAATCCACTTCCACAATTGTTTGCAAGTGGGTGTTGCTGTTCTGCACAGTAACATCCAGCTGCAAAGTGCATTGAAAGTGGACTGAAAGTGCATTCTTCTGCATGTGCAGAAGGGGCCTCAGTCTTCCTTGACTCTCTTTCTTACTGCAGTCTTGGTCCCACATTGTCCATGATCCCTAACATAGCTTTCTGGGTGCTCAAAAAGGTCCTTCTCCACACTTTTTCACCAGGGGAAAAGCTGTTTGGATCCAACTCATTGTATCCAAATCAACAGTCCTTTCCGGGGTCCAAATCAAAATCCCCTTCTAGGGAGCAGCAGTGGTGTTGTGATAGGTGTTCTCTAACCTGGAGAACCAGGTTTGATTCCCTGCTCTGTCACTTGAGCTGTGGAGGTTTATCTGGGGAACTAGATTGGCCTGTGCACTCCAACACATGCCAGCTCGGTGACTTTGGGCTAGTCACAGCCCTTCAGAGCTCTCTCAGCCCCACCCACTTCACAGGGTGTTTGTTGGGGGGGAGGGAAAGGAGATTGTAAGCCCCTTTGAGTCTCCTTACAAGATAGAAAGGGGGATTATAAACCCAAATCACCACCTTCACCTCCTCCTCCTCCTCTTCGTCATCATCATCATCATGTAATCTTCTGAGATAGTTTAACCACATCAATCATTGATATGTTATACTTGGGCTGCACATCAAGCTCATCAACTTCACTATCCCAGGAACTGTCCATGGTGCTGATGGCACTCAAATGTCTTATGCCAAGAACTGCATCTCCATAGCCAAGTGCTCTTTCACTTAATCCATTTAATCGGAGCACCACTTTGTCCTTAAGCATTTATGCTCATTAAAAAATATCCATTCTCAAAGGATCTCCAAAGTGGCTAATGTGTTGTTGTGTTTTGCCACTCACCCATGCAATAACAATAAATCCAATTTAGCAAGTTGCAGGAGTATGAAGCAGATCAGAAGCAACATTTAAAAACCGACACTCATGAAAAACTTGGGAGGACAATATTTTCTTATCTTGGCACATAAATGTCTCATGGGCCCAATCTGGGTGCAAAGATGGAAGAGGAATTTTTAAACGAAACAAAAATAAACAAAGCCAACAATGGGAAGGGGCTTAACTCACTGGGGTTGCTGGGCAACAGCCTCAGGTGAAAGTGTACCAGAACCAAACTTCTCATGTGGTGCCAAAACAGTCCATCAAACACATGAGAGTTTTGAACTTGTGTGTGTGTGTGTGTGTGTGTGTGTGTGTGTGTGTGTGTGTGTGTG
>NW_025949994.1:0-10560 GCF_021028975.2 Sphaerodactylus townsendi
CAGCCCGGAAACCACACAGCACCCCAACGGGTTTACAGCTTCCCCTGGAATTTGGGCACCTCTAAATTGTAACTCATACCCTTCCCCCCACCAATATCATATGCTATTTCAGCCAAGAAAATAGCACTGATCTTGATGCATATCATGAACTCTGAATTTGCATGACAAATCACACAGCCTCTCGCTTTTGACCCTTTCCACACATCCCCTCTCTTAGGCCTGGTCTATTTTCTCCCCCTCCCCAACCCCCAATGCTTGGGCCATGAGAGAAACCAAAATGTTCTGAATCTCAAGGTGATCTTTTGTCCCAAGGGCTTGATTTGTTAAAATTAACACATCGTGATAATATATGTCTATATGTCATACAGCACAGTTGCAAAGTAGTTTATTGCAGGTAATAAATTTAAAGTGAGCAGACACTAAGGTCAGGTAATGTAGTGCGATCTGCACTCCCCAGCTCAGCCCTGCTTGGAAGGTCCACTCACCCTATCAACAGTTAATGCAAATGAACTCCACCAATGACCTTCGTGAAAGGACACTGTAAATGCCAAAGATTATTGCGCTGAGAATTATTGTACTCTGTGATGACTCTCCTGGGTTTCAATGTGGTCATTTATACTTTGTTCATTTGTCCACTCAGTTTCATTGTTAACAAAGCTGTTTCTGATTCAGAGACCGAGACTACCACTTGAAGACCTACAAGTCCGTAATTCCAGCGAGTAAGCTAGTGGATTGGCTGATTGCTCAGGTACGGACACAGATGCTGGTAGTTTGTGACTGGGTTTCATTTTCATTCTAATTACACATCTAAACACACAATGCGTCCAATTCCCTAATGCAGCATTAATTTGGTTAGCATTATTCACGTGAAACACTCAAAGTGCAGATTGGTGTTGTTGGAGTGAGCTTTAGATTTGTGCATTCCCTCTTGTCCTTGCATTTTCTATTATCTTCCTGCATTTATGCAAATCTTAGTTTGGTGTTACATCCAATCCAGCAAACTCTGATTTGCTTTTTCGTTCCAAACCAGAATTGGATTTTTGCCAAGGCAAACCCCCAGTTTCCCTTTCATGCTGTCCCTGACGGGATGGTGAGAAAGTTGCTCCTATTAATGTGTAAATTCTTTCAGTCAGCAGTGCTATAGTCAGCTAATAGGTCTATTGGTTCTAAGAGTTCAGGATTCCACAAACTAATCAGATGGCTTCTCCTGTCTCCCATTATCTGGCACTGTTTTTTCCTACCAGAAATACACAAGAGTGTTAGTTGTCCATATGGCCCCCCCCCCCCACCTGTCATTTCAGGTCAGAAAAATGACACAGAGGGGAAGGCAGAATCCTCTCCTCCCCCCATGCCATGTTGGTCCAGACCAGAATCAGGTCCCTTCATGGTTTTTTAAAGAAATTCCTGAGTGGGAATTTGTTCTTTTAAATGGTGGGCTGTCCCAGTGAACTCAGGGAAGTTTGTCTTGTCTTGTTTGACCCTTATGCTAAACTTTGCAAAACAAATAATTTTCCATTCCCCTGCTGTGGGTCATTATTCCAAACGCACTGGTTTTGCTCATATTTCAACCATACAAAGTTTCCGTTCATGTGTTACAGTGCATGTACATATATCCATTTGTAAGCAAGAGCCAAAACATGTTCACTTTACAAATAAAACCGGGGGCCTGCATAAATGTGGGGTTTCAGTCACAAGTTCAGCTGTATGTGTGCTGGCTGTAAATACACTAGAATTTGCCCAGTGCATGTATACAGAAATACCAAATATTCAATTTACTGTAATCTCAGAACAGTGCTATAATGACATCCTAGTATTTAAACATCAGAAAGTAGTCATTCTCTCTTAACATCCTTCTGTTTTTGCATTGGGAATAGCTGTATGTTATATCTGGAAATATGCAAAGAGGATTTGGAATATTCTATTTTTATTATTCTCTTGACCTGATACTGCTGCTGTTTTGGTAGTGATGAGATCAAAGGCTGCTGCAGTACTGGAAGCAGCCAAGTTTGCATGGAGAGCTCCTTTCCTCTAAGAAGTTTACATTCAGCGTTATAAACAACTTCAATTCCCAGTGCCTTTTAGAATGGTGTCAAAAGGCATTTCCTCTTCCATTTACAGTTTGAGGGTGAATTTAGATTGTGAATTCTAGTCTTTGTGTATTATGAACTCACCATTTCCCTCTAATAAAATAACTCATATTGAAGAATGTGCTAGCCCGGTGGGTGGACAAGTTGAAATGAAAGAGATGTATATTAAGCTTAGATTCGGCTCCACCTATTGCATGGAAATTTTATGCAATATTTATTAACATCTTCTGGTATGCCAGTATTGGAGGTTAGGTAGGATGAAATTGGATGCAACCTTTGTGCAGTATGCCTTCACATGAGATAGGAGTTTTTTTTGTCAAAATTAAAAGCAACATTCATCTATTCTTATTCTACAAACTCATACTGGTAAGATTACATACAATCCTGTGATGCTTTCCTAGGAGTAAAGCCTTCCTTGACTAACATGGGATCTACTTCTGGGTAGACCTGGCTTGAAGTAGACTCCCCACTGTATCAGAATGCGGGAAAACTGAAATGAAGCATCACATGTTCGCGTGATCCTCCGTGTTCCTGTTTCAAAGCAGCTAGTTCGAAAAGTAACTACAGAGTTTCTGCCGAGCATTCTCCTTCTCTTGTGCTTCTAGGAAGTACATTTCTACTGGGGGTGTTAGGCTTCCGGGCTGTATGGCCAGAACTAGTAGGCATGGCCGTGTTCTAGATGATCCTCTGAAGATGCCAGCCACAGATGCAGGCGAAACGTCAGGAGAAAATGCTACTAGAACACGGCCATATAACCACACAACACTCCAGTGATTCCGTCCGTGAAATCCTTCGACAATACAGAGCTTCTACTGCTCAATCATTTCCAGGTACTATCTCAGTTCAGCGTAAGGTGAGAAGAAAAACAAATTCATGTTGCCATTAGCTGTTTTGTTTCCTTATTTCTTTCTGGACTGGGTGCTTTCCTTTGTTCTTCTCTGCAAGGAAAAGCATTAGCTTTAAAAGCAAAAAAGAAAACAAATTTAGTGTGTCTAGCTTAATTTCCTTGTCCTTTATTGTAATTTGCCCTGAGACAGTCAAGTAAAGGATGCGAATGTAAATTGGAAATAATTATAATTATAATTGTCTTACATCTTAATGAGAGAGGTGGACTATAAATGAAGTAATTTAAATAAAATAAATAACCAATCCAATATCTATGCTGACATCCAGTATAAATGGAAATGGTTGAAAAGAGGCTCTTCCAGCCACATGTTTCTTTGTAGTAGCTATCAGTATTCCTAGCTGAGGCGCATGGAGCCTTTGTTACACTTAGTGCTTCTTTTCAGTATACTTTAATGGCCAAGCAGTAAGAAAAAGGTTTGTTAGATATAAGTTTTGTTACTGCCACACTAGGACTCAGCCTACATAGCTTGATTAAGCTACTGTGTGTTCCTTGCTAGATGTTTTTGACCAGAATGATACCAGGCTACACATAATTAGAAACTTTTGGAGGACTGTTGAACAGTAAAGAAAGGAACCCAATTCTGTTTAATCCAATCCCTTGCTTAACTGATAAGGACACCCTTTCGTTATTCTTCCAGTTGGTTTTCTGCCTGGAGGGATCCAGAAAACAGATTGACTCAACAAAATGCACCAAGTCCCCATCCTCTCTTCAGGATCCTCTGTCCAATTTGATGGAGGAAAGATTCCATTCTTGAGGATATCAGTCAGGCCTTTAAGCATTAGTGAAACCTCTCTGCTAAAAATAGTATATATACTCATAACATCTGTGGTGTTGATCATTGAGTAGAAAATACACGTCTGTTCAAAGAACAACACAACTCCACACTACCCAGTGTTGTTTCCTTAGTTGGGGTGCAACCTCTGTTATCTCCAACGAACCGGAAAGTATCTCCAAGTTCATATTCAGAGTAAAAGCCTTCCTGAACTCTATGGGACCTCTCTTTTTCAGAGCAGAGGGAAATGCATTGGTATTGTAAAATTGCTCAGTTCACCTCTCCCAATTTATCCATGTTCATTTCCAGGTGGCTGCTCAGATGGGTCACTGTGTAGCTACCTTGAGCTTTAGGCACCGAAACAAAACATATTGCTCACTTTTGCGGGTTGTTCAAAACACCTGCTGTGTCATTCTTGGAAGTTCTAGGTTCGAGTCCAGTAGCACCATTAGAGGCCAACAAGATTTTGGGTATATGAGCTTTTAAGCGTCAAACCGCCCTTCTTTGGATATTGTACTATCAGAAGAAGGGTACTTTGACTCTCAAAAGTTTATACCCTAAAAATTTTGGCGGTCTGTATGGGGCTAGTCAAAGTTAGCTCCTCCACTGCATGGGCTGTCTCCTGAAACTATTTTCCTGGAAGTACACAGTAATATAATTGAGAGTTATATTTGCTTTTTTTTCAGTCCTCATTCTGAGGGGAGGAGGAAACAAACTCTGAGCAATCCAGGAATTGTATCTGATCTGAACTTAGTGAATTCTGAATTAGTCCGTCTCCCCACAACCCCCTGCCGCCAATCCCTGCATGAATTGCGCTGCCTCCGTTCTGAAGAGGTGTTTTATTGTCTGTAGCCAATGGGCAGATAATTCAGACTATTGCAACTGCTAGTTAAATAAGGTCTCAGCATTAAGGTAATATGCTATGTTTGCACAGTTGAAACAGCTGCTTCCGGGAGCCCTGGCTTTTGTGCTTCCCATTTCTGTGGGAGGGAAGCAGTGCTATATAGAGGAATGAATGGGATGGAGGGAAAGGGAGTCCTGTTTTAATTGCTTACTATTGTTTCTTTGCAAAGAGTGCTATGCTAATTTGAGAGTGGAGACCTGGTCACAAGCCAGAGGGAAACGGTTTGAAATAGGAAGTGGTCTGAGGTGTAACATTTGTCCTCTCTTGTTGCCAGGGAGACTGTCAGACAAGGGAGGAAGCTGTCGCAATGGGTGTTGGACTCTGCAACAATGGCTTCATGCATCATGGTAATTCATCGATACCTCCCAATCGTGGGCAGTTAACAGGAACTTTGCCTTGTCTCGTAGTTAAAAAATGCAGCAGGGGCCTCCACTCCAAAATATTGTCTCCAGTGAAAAGTACTGACTGGCCAACGGGGACTGTGAGATGCAAGGAGAGCGCAAAGCCTTCATCTGACTATGTTGCCGTATGTGTGAGAACTGTAATAGATACAAACACCTCAATACCAGGGACTTCCAAAATCTTTTGAGCCTGTGGGCACCTTTAGAATTCTGACTCACGATGGTGGGCACCATCATTAAGTAAATGAACTGTGCATCTTCTGTTGTTTGGTTTCCATTTCCCAGTTAGTTTACAACTTCCCATCATGGCTTGAGTCTAGTTCTCACAAGTATTAACCCTGTATCTGGATCTGTTCTGCTGCACAGATGGGGGGTTCATAGCATGGAATGCTTTTTCCATATGAAAATAATTCCCCCACAAAAATCGAGCATATTGAGGAAAAGGCTAGGCTCATGTATAATTAGTTCTTGGAAATATGCTCACATCTTCTATGTTGGAGTTATAAAATCTTTCCTATATCCTGATCGTTTCCCAGCTGCCAATGAAGATCTTCCCGCAAGTGAAGACTGCTCTCCCCACATCAGCCATTTCTCCACCCTTTTCCTTTGTTCATGGTGCAGCAAACCTAAGCCATAATGAGACTCAGCAATCTCTCTGACAGTTTGCCAGAAGGCTTTGATTAATTAATGCACTATATTTTCCTCCCCCTCACCTCCCCGCTCTCTCCTCCCCTGCAAAAGCTATTGTTTATGCATTTCTGGATACTTGAGGGACAGGTGTATGACATAGCCCTCTGTCTGAACCTGACAGCAAAACCCAAACCTAAACTTCTCTGTGTGAAGACAAATACTTAATGGTATTAAAATGTCTTTTTCTAAATCAGTGGGGACTCTTGGGGAGGGGGGTGTGCTTGTGGAATTTGTGCTATAAATAAGAAGAAAATCAGAAGGTGTTTTAATAAGAAGAAAAATTATCAGGAAATTGCACACCATAACAGAACCAACGATCCATCTTGTCCAGCATCCTGGTCAGGACATCAAAAGTTGAAATGGAAGAAGATAAAGAGGAACTCGGATGTAACTGAATTGTATGCAGAGCCTTCTACAAGATTTCTATAATTTTTTCAGTCAGCTCCAATAGTAGCAATCTGAGATAGATCCCTTAGAAGAAGAGAGTGGCTATTAGGACGTGACATAAGAACATAAGAACAAGCCAGCTGGATCAGACCAAAGTCCATCTAGTCCAGCTCTCTGCTACTCGCAGTGGCCCACCCGGTGCCTTTGGGAGCTCACATGTAGGATGTGAACGCAATGGCCTTCTGCGGCTGTTGCTCCCGATCACCTGGTCTGTTAAGGCATTTGCAATCTCAGATCAAAGAGGATCAAGATTGGTAGCCATAAATTGACTTCTCCTCCATAAATCTGTCCAAGCCCCTTTTAAAGCTATAAAGGTTAGTGGCCATCACCACCTCCTGTGGCAGCATATTCCAAACACCAATCACACGTTGCGTGAAGAAGTGTTTCCTTCTATTAGTCCTAATTCTTCCCCCCAGCATTTTCAATGAATGCCCCCTGGTTCTAGTATTGTGAGAAAGAGAGAAAAATTTCTCTCTGTCAACATTTTCTACCCCATGCATAATTTTGTAGACTTCAATCATATCCCCCCTCAGCCGCCTCCTCTCCAAACTAAAGAGTCCCAAACGCTGCAGCCTCTCCTCATAGGGAAGGTGCTCCAGTCCCTCAATCATCCTTGTTGCCCTTCTCTGCACTTTTTCTATCTCCTCAATATCCTTTTTGAGATGCGGCGACCAGAACTGGACACAGTACTCCAAGTGCGGTCGCATCACTGCTTTATATAAGGGCATGACAATCTTGGCAGTTTTATTATCAATTCCTTTTCTAATGATCCCCAGCATAGAGTTTGCCTTTTTCACAGCTGCCATGCATTGAGTTGACATTCCCATGGAACTATCAACTAAGACGCCTAAATCCCTTTCCTGGTCTGTGACTGATAGCACTGACCCCTGTAGCGTGTATGTGAAGTTTGGATTTTTTGCCCCTATGTGCATCACTTTACATTTTGCTACATTGAACTGCATTTGCCATTTCTGAGCCCACTCATCTAATTTATCAAGGTCCGCTTGGAGCTCTTCGCAATCCTTTGTGGTTCTCACCACCCTACATAATTTGGTATCATCTGCAAACTTGGCCACCACGCTACCCACCCCTACTTCCAGGTCATTTATGAATAGGTTAAAGAGCACTGGTCCCAATACGGATCCTTGGGGGACACCACTCCCCACATCTCTCCATTGTGAGAATTTCCCATTTACACCCACTCTTTGCTTCCTGTTTCTCAACCAGTTTTTAATCCATAGGAGGACTTCCCCTCTTATTCCTTCATTGCTGAGTTTTCTCAATAGTCTCTGGTGAGGAACTTTGTCAAAAGCCTTTTGGAAATCCAAGTAGACAATGTCCACTGGTTCCCCCTTATCCACATGCCTGTTTACATCCTCAAAGAACTCTAGTAAGTTTGTAAGACAGGATTTGCCTCTGCAAAAGCCATGCTGACTCTTTCTCAGCAGGTCTTGCTTTTCTACATGTTTTATAATTTTATCTTTAATGACAGATTCTACTAATTTACCAGGAACAGATGTCAAACTGACTGGCCTGTAATTTCCCGGGTCCCCCCTAGATCCTTTCTTAAAGATTGGTGTGACATTGGCCATCTTCCAGTCTTCAGGGATGGAGCCTGATTTCAAGGATAAGTTGCATATTAAAGTGAGAAGATCAGCAATTTCATGCTTGAGCTCTTTAAGAACTCTTGGGTGAATGCAATCTGGGCCAGGGGATTTGGTAACATTTAGTTTATCAATGGCTGCCAGAACTTCTTCCTTGTCTACCACTATCTTTGTTAGTTCCTCGGATTCGCCTCCTAAGAAGCTTGGTTCAGGTGCAGGAATTTTCCTCACCTCCTCTTGGGTGAAGACAGATGCAAAGAATTCATTCAGCTTTTCTGCAATCTCCCTGTCATCTTTTAGCACACCCTTTGTTCCTTTGTCATCTAACGGGCCTACCGCTTCCCTTGCTGGCTTCCTGCTTTTGATGTACTTGAAGAACTGTTTGTTGCTGGTTTTGATGTTCACAGCCATGTGTTCCTCATAATCCTTTTTTGCCTCCCTTACAGCTAACTTGCTTCTCTTTTGCCACCATTTGTGTTCTCTCTGGTATTCTTTATCAGTTAAGTTGGACTTCCATTTTCTAAAAGACATCTTTTTTTTCCTAATAATTTCCTCAACGTCCCTTGTTAACCATGGTGGCTTTCTTTTGGACTGGGCGCTGCCTTTCCTAACCTGCGGAACACATTCCAGCTGAGCTTTTGTGACTGTGTTTTTAAATAACCTCCAAGCATCTTGGACATTTTTGACTCTCTTGATTTTCCCTTTCAGCTTCCTGCGCACTATCCCCCTCATCTTTGAGAAATTTCCCTTTCTGAAGGCAAATGTAACTACATTAGTAGTTGTCACTTGTTCGCATGCAGAGATACTGAATCTGACAGCATTGTGGTCGCTGTTCCCTATCGGCTCAACAACACTGACTTCCCGCACCAGGTCCTGGGTCCCACATAGAATTAGATCTAGGATCACATCTCCCCTGGTTGGTTCTACAACCATCTGCTCTAAGCCACAGTCATTTAGCATATCCAGGAATGTTCTCTCCTTACTATGACCTGAACATGCATTTTTCCAGTTTATATGGGGATAGTTAAAATCGCCCATTACCACGACATTTTTGCTTTTGTTGGCCTCTCTAATTTCTTTTTCCATCTCAGAATCCTCTTGTGCGCTTTGGTCAGGGGGACGATAATATATTCCTAATGTTAAACTATGCTTCACCCCTGGTATTGATATCCACAGTGCTTCTGTAGGGGAATCAGCTCCCCCTGCATTGTCTATTTTATGTGACACTATGCTCTCTTTGATGTAGAGGGCCACTCCACCCCCAATACGCCCTGTCCTATCCTTCCTGTAGAGCCTGTAACCTGGGATAACAGCATCCCACTGGTTCTCCTCATTCCACCATGTCTCTGTGATGCCCACTATATCAATGTCCTCCTTCAAAACTCTGTACTCCAGCTCCCCCATTTTAGGTCGAATGCTTCTACTATTAGCATAGAGACACTTGTATACTCTGTCTCTGTCCCTAACCTGGGATTTATGTGTTTTGCCCTCTAGCCTTTTGTAGACACTATCACTTATCACATTGCTGTGCTCTTCACTTGTATGTGGTTGATTTAAAAAAACCTCCTTCTCTGTCTGCATCCCCATGGACTCTGTATTCCGAACCGAAGTCACCTCAGCTCCTGTCGGCTTTCCCCCAGGGATCAGTTTAAAAGCTGTTCTGCCACCTTTTTAATGTTGAGCGCCAGCAGCCTGGTTCCTCTTTGGTTAAGATGAAGCCCGTCCCTTTTGTACAGGCCTGCCTTATCCCAAAAGGTTCCCCAGTTCCTGACAAATCTGAAACCCTCTGCCTTGCACCACCTTCTCATCCACGCATTGAGACCCTGTATCTCCGCTTGCCTAGCTCGCCCTGCGCGTGGAACAGGTAGCATTTCAGAGAATGCCACCTTGGGGGTCCTGGATTTTAACCTTTTTCCTAGCAGCCTAAATTTAGCTTCCAGAACCTCCCGGCTACATTTCCCAATGTCATTGGTACCAATGTGGACCACAACTGCTGACTCCACCCCAGCACTGTCTAACAGCCTATCTAGACGTAGCGTGACATCCGCAACCTTCGCACCAGGCAGGCAAGTCACCATGCGGTCATCACGCCTGTCACAAACCCAACTCTCTATATTCCTGATGATCGAATCACCCACTACAAGGAGCCCCCCACCTCCCCGAGGGGTATCCTCAGTGCGAGAGGATATCTGACCACCAACTAAGGAAGGGGTCCCATCTAAGGGAACATCTTCCCCCACCGCAGACTGGCACCCTCTGTCAGCCAGACTCTCATTCTCCATGACATCTGAAGAGATGTCACCTTGGGAGTGGGACCCGGCTGCTGGGTCCCTGAAAGCCTTGTTTGTTGCCCTCTCTGCCTCTCTCAGCTTCTCCAGGTCTGCCACCTTGGCTTCAAGAGAACGGACACGTTCCTTGTATGCCAGGAGCTCATTGCAGCGAGGGCACACCCACGACTTCTGGCCTAGTGGCAGATAGTCATACATGTGACACTCAGTGCAAAACACTGGGAAGCCCCCATCCCCCTGCTGGCTTCCTGCCTTCATATCTGCTTTTGTTTATATATTTAGATATTAAACTTTTAGTCAGTGCCCCTTTGAGCTATCTGTACCTACTATCCCTCAAAAAATGTCCTTATTAATTAATTTATTTATTTATTTAAAAAAAAAGAAGAAATTGCGCGCGCCACTAGGCGCGCGCCGCTGGTTCCAGAGACTGAACTAAAGACTGAATGACTCACCTCAGGAG
>NW_025949995.1:0-10560 GCF_021028975.2 Sphaerodactylus townsendi
CTCCGCGTCTCGTCTCGTTCTTACGCTGACCACGTGGGACGACAACAGATCATATGAAAGAATGGAAGAATAATGAAAAGCTAGAGTTGGTGTAGTCCCTCCCCTCCCTTGCATGCCACCCCAACCCACCCTCCCTCCCCTCTCCCCCCTCTCCCTCTGCTACGGTGGGTGGACCATGTCCAGATGCTGGGCCTCCTCTCCTCCCTTGCATGCCACCCCTCTCCTTCCCTCCCTTTGCTAGGGTGGGTGGGCCATGTCCAGATGCTGGGCCCCTCCCCTTCCCCCCTCTGTTGCATGCCACCCCTCCCTTCCCTCCCCTTGCATGCCACCCCTCCTTCCCCCTCCCTCCACTAGGGTGGGTGGGCCATGTCCAGATACTGGGGCCCCTTGCATGCCACCCCTCCCCTCCCTTTGCTAGGGTGGATGGGTGGGCCTCCAGATGCCGGGTCCCCTTTCCCTCCCTTGCATGCCACATCATTTATTGTTTTGATGTGCAACCTGTACACTGATCAGTAGCCTATTGTTAGGACAGAATAAAGAGAAACAGAATAGTTTCCAATTAGCAAAGATTGTATTTTATTTTCCTGTCTGTTCAGTTTAGGTGCAAAATGTATCATAAAGAAAACTGGATCATATGTACATGAACATGAAGAAAAAAACTGGTGGCAGGAACATTGACTATTTTGAAACACGCAGATGGCACCACATTACTGAAAGAAAATAGTGAAGAACTGATCTGATTACTGATGAAGGTTAAAACAGAAAACTAAGGAGTTATACAAGTTTAAAATTGACAATAAAGTAATTGAAATTGTTAAAATTTTTCTATTTGTTTGATCCATCATCAACCAAAAGGGAGACTACAACCAAGAAATCAGAGACTGAGATTTGGGAGGGCAGCCATGAAGGAACTGGAAAATATCTTGGGCAATGCAAAGGAGGCCGGCGATAGAGCAGCAGCTGGGGATGGCTCCACGTTAGTGTACCTGTGCTGTCTCCAATGGGGTTTCAGGTGGCATAGGAAGAGAAACAATCCCATAATGAAGACCAATTTACACCACACTTTTTGGTTGGGGTCCTGAATTGGTGGATGGGTATCCCCAGGCTTGCCAGCATCTTCCTTACAAGGGCCCAGAACTTATACCTGGTGAAGGGTTTTCTATTGACGTTAATAAAAAGTGAGGCTGCAAGACCCTAACTGGGGGAATACCAGCTTCTATGCATGCCTCCAGACTGATTACCTTTCCCTGATGCTTCTGGTCAGCATTTGGTTAGTCTTTGAGGGGCTTAGCATAACAGCTATACCTACTCATGTGAAGTTAACATTCCAAATCTGCAGTGCTCTGCACTGTAACTCCGTGATACAGGACACCAAAAAAGGGCAGTAGTGTTACAGTATGATACAACCTAGCCTCAAAGTGTGATGAACAGTGGGTTTTAAATGCAGTAAACATTTTGATACAGTCTTAGGAGAGATGGGGTGCCATATAATTCCCTTTCCTTGGCTGCTTGTGCCTCCAAACTCCCAACACCTTGCTTAACCTAAAATCACTTGTGATATCAGCCTGTCTACGGACCTTGGTATAAAAAGCCTAGGCTGACTGGTGACTAGCTACAGTGCCAACTGCATAGCATCTGAACACAGTATTGTGTCAGGTGGAATTGTCCATGCATATAAACAAGTAGCTGCTTACCCTCAACTCTTCACATGCTCTGTAGGTCCTTGCATAGCTATTCCTGGTATGTGGGGCAGTCATGTAGCTACAATGAGGCAGGGAATGGGGGTGCCATGCCCCAGGCATGTGCCATTGGGGTCACATGGGGGGCGAGAAATTGCCCCCCACACCCTTCCCCCTTTCCCCCTCACCCCAGCTGGCCAGGCCTGGTGGAGGCTGCATCAGGAGATGCTGAGCCTTCCACCTCTACCCCAGGCTGCTCCCCGGGGCAAGTTCCAGTGCCACCATTAATGTTCCTCCTGTCAAAAATCCCCACCCTGTTCAAGCTCCACTCCAAAATCTCCAAGTATTTCCCAACGCAGAGCTGGCAGTACTTCTGCTGCGTAGTTCTCATTAGATGCTCATTCTTTCAGGAGGCTAGACTGGGGAGAGGCTAGAGGAAGACAGTGCATCAGACATTCAGTACATAGTAGCTGTGTGCATGCGTTCAGTAAGCCAGTATGGCTGCTGTTTTCTATGGCACCTGCCTGCTTATACCAACATCAAGACTCAAGCTTTTTGGGATGAATTATTTGTCTTACCTATCAGGCTCCTCCACTTGGATACTTATGCATCTCCACATGGCTGCTCCATGGCTTCTTTCTGTCCTGCATCTCATTTGGCCTTCCTCTCCCCATCTCCTTGCTACTGCATGTAAGGTTGAAGGTGTCAAACTGTGCTGGGTCTCCTTTCTCTGTTGCAGCAAACCACGTTTCTTCCCTCACACTTATCTTAGGATGGGGTGTCAGGATGGCATTTGTTTAATGACAAACTATGTGGATTCTGCTAAATATGTGAATTGGGCCTGTCAATTTCAAGAAAATAGGGGATTTAGCTGTTGTTGATTGTGGCTGCTTTCCTGTTTTGCCTGCTGCTTCAGGGCACTACCCATTTGAAAAATCTCCTGTTAAGGTCCCTTCGAAATTAATAGGAACAGTGTAGGGGATTATGTATTCTGACGTTGGTCACTGGCTTGCATATTATTTGCTAGAAATGCTTCCTTTTCAAGGAAAAAGCAGAATGCAAACAGCCTTTGAATAAGACATCCTTTTAAAAGCGAGAACCTTTACCTATTCCCAGTGCACCACTTTCCATGCTCTGTGAAGCAAGGCCAAGCAAATCAGTACACTCATTCAAAGAGGAAATTATTTCCTCAAATACCTTGAGAAACCTTGACTTAATAAGAAGCCCTCTCAGTTTGCATGAGCTACCATAGCTTTAAAAAAAATTGAAATGATCAAACAAAAGTAGCTTTATTAGACCTGCAGGATAATCTCCAAGCACTTTAGCAAATGAATATTTCAGTGTTAAAAATAAAAGATTCAAACACTGGTGTGTGAACATGAATATTGGAAGGCCCATCCAAGCAAGAAAAAAAAAATACAATACAGCATGTATCACTTCTGGCTTGAAATCATCATTCATATTTGCAATGCCTTAGAAGATGGGTACTGTGATGAAGTCATCCTGTAACTGTATATGTAACTGTATTAGAAGAAGTCACACTGGCCTGTTAAAAACCTTTGATCCTCAGAGAAACCAAAGTGAATAGCCAAATGGTTTAGATCAAAGGATTGTTTAGAAGCACATGGCAGAAAGGAAGTTTCCCTGAGAAGTAAGGAACAAAGGTATGAAGATTCTGATCCAGGCTGGGCTTGAGTGAGCATCTCTGAGCTCAGGGAGGCATCCAAATACTAAGTGGGGTTGACCCACTTAACTTTCAAGATCCGATAAGACTGGGCAAACAGGGGGCTATTCAAGAGGTATATTTATTATTTTTACTTTATTTAAGTCATCCCATGTCAAGTTGCATTGCATCCAAACCTTCAAGTATTTCACATTAGTAGAACCTATTCATGCTTTACTATAACCTTTATACTGTAGTTTTCATCCATATGGCATACCTATATATATGGAGTAGTTTTCTTCCATCTATATATATGGAGTAAAAATAACAAAGTTTATTAAAGGTGATCACAGATATCATCAGTGGGGGTTGGGAAATCAGCAAGAATTTGACCATGTTATCACATGGCAGGGAAGCTGCAAGAAAGAAGGTAATACAAAGAAATGGAGAGAGATCTACAGCTTGCAATCCTGGGATTCAGCATTGAGGTCCAAGTGTATTGGCAGGTCTTAGAAGGGACTAAGGACCAATTCAAAATATATGGATATTAGACAACAAGACCTAGAAGTAGCTGGGCCTGATATGGGCCAAAATGTTCCTGTTTTGGCTGCATAGAGCTTTAAATGCACTTTAAATTGTGCTTGGAAAGACATTGAGTGCCAATCAACATTTTTTTTAACACTGGTGGAACGTGTTTTCAGTAACTAGAACTAGTTATATGGCCATTGCACTTTAAATCTGATGAATTGTTCCATATAGTTTTCAAATTCAGCTCCACATTATGGAAACTTAGCATAGATGTTACTAGATAACTGTCAGTAGATCATCTCTTTTCAAGAAACAATGCTTCTGGCACTAACTAAATTATGGACATCCCTTCTGCATCCAGCAGCAATGATGGATCTAAAAGCACACCCAGATTGTAAATCTGCTGTTTTAGAGGAAATGCAGCCTCATTAACTACAACTCAAATATAACTTCCATACTTTGACAGACTCTTAACCTTGTTTTCCCATTTTTCCATTCAGTCCATTACCCATTTTAAACATCTGTGGAGAATCTGTGGTGAAAAACAAAGAAAATGATATGTGTTTCACTGACATACAACTCTAGAATTCCACATGACCGCCACCAACAACTTAAAATGGGTTTTAAATAACATGAGTAGCCCCCAGGGGATAGGGCGGTTTATAAATCGAAACAATAAATAAATAAAAAATAAAATAATCTGCCTGCCACATACTGGAGCCACAAGAATATGATACATATGAATCAAAGTGCAGATAGATGATCCAGAAGTACCCCACAGTTCATAGTATTCAAAATGATAACAATTCCAGGAATATAAATAAAGGTATTTGCATTCTGACACTCTCCTGGTGAAAAATATCTAGCAGGGTAGCCAAAACCATATCAGTATCAAAACTAGGTGAGAATCCAGATTGAAATGGATCCAGAAAATTGGTGTTATCTGGGAATGTCTAAAGCTGCCCTGCAACAGCTCATTCTAGCAGATTATCCATATATATGGCTGCCAGTTAATCTGTTCTTATTTAGGATCAAACCATTAATTCTGTTGAACATGTTCACACACACACACACACACACACACACACACACACACACACCCCCTCTGTTGATCCTTGTCCCATTAGGAGGCAATCCAGGTGCCCGTAGCTTCCCCTCCCACAGAGAAAAAGAAGGGCTATGCAACCACATATGGAAAAAAATGATATAGGGATAAGAGATCCATAGTTTTTTTTTTTTAAAAATTAGAGCCATCACATAGTTAACATTTTTGCTCTCAGACATTACTTTTTTTGGCATACCTCTCCATCTTGGCAACCAAGACCAGCTCGTCTGCCAGCCACATAAGACAATGAAAATGCATATATATTCCTTTACATCTTCCAGACTTGGGATAGTGATGGATCACCTTGTCAAAAGATCCTTATTGCTGAAGTAAGTGCCATTTAATATGTGTTTTCAAATTTTTATAACTGGAAGCACAGAACTATACTGCTCCCTAGAACGTTTTGCTTCAACCTGTGATACACATAAGTCAACTTCTGAGGCCAGTTTTGTGAAGGTGAGGCATTGCTCTGGGTGCCTTACACAGACACTTGTCTGTAGTACAGCATGTGATCACACAGAGTAGCCGAAAGTAGAAAAGGAGTAGGCAGAATGTGTGGAAAATGGAACAGGGAAGCAAAAGTGCCTGGCTGAGACCTTGAAATGTAATTATAGGCTCTTAACAACTTGTTTAAGGTTACTATGATGTGTGTATGGCAACTAGTAAAGGTGGAAGATTTTTGTTCTGAATTGTAATTTTTAGAATTTCTTGTTTCAGGTTTGTGCTTAGTGGAGAGTTCTATTGGGATCCTCATTTCAAAGCCAGCACAGATGTTCTGCTGGAGACTTCCTGGGCCACCAACAAGAGGAAACAAATGGACTTTAGGAATAGCAAGCTGTGAAAAGGGGAAAAGCTCATTGTTAACCTTTAAAAGATCATGGTTCTGGTACGTTACTAAGTTCTATGTTGCTGCATGATATGTTGTTAAATGAAAAGTAAAAATAAAAAAATATTATCTTTGTATTACTGTAAGATTCATTCCAAGTTCTGTCCCGCAGAACCCACAAACTGAGGGTACACCTTCAGCCCTATTTTATTTTATTTATTAAATCTGTGTCCTCCAAATATAAAAAAATGCAGTTTACATAATTGTGAAAACAAATGTAAACAACAAGGATGAAACAGCAAAATCAAATCAATAACAAAACTGCAATGCAAGAATTATAGGCTCATTCCGCACATGCAGAATAATGCACTTTCAAACTGCTTTCAGTGCTCTTTGAAGCTGTGAGGAATAGCAAAATCCACTTGCAAACAGTTGTGAAAGTGGTTTGAAAATGCATTATTTTGCGTGTGTGGAAGGGGCCATAAAGAGACAGGGATGGCAACAAATGATTTTTAAAAGTCACCCAGAGCTTTTGGAAATGCAGACATCTTTAGAAAACCATTCAATATTTTAAAAGAACTTGCCTGACTGGAGGACAGGTGCCGCCACTCAAAACACTTTGTTCTATGTACTCCCAAGCCTCAAGGATGTAACACTCATGAGATGGCACATAGGAAGGTACCCAGAAAAAAAGTCTTTTCTGACAGCAGCCCACTTAAATTTTCAAAGAACCAACAACTTAAAATGTACATCAATTAATTAATTGGAAATCTGTGTAATTTTTTCAGCACAGTTGTTACATGTGCTTGTGGGTCAGTCCAGGTTAATATATTCTTATAGCCTTCATAATCTGTTGCTCATATTCACCCTAAACTATATACTGTGGTTAAAGTAAAACTGGTGGCTTATGTGCATATTACAGTTCATGAATTTGCCTCCAGAAGAAAAACAAAATCTGTAGCAGCAAGTCTGTGCAAAGCTAAGCACTGATATTCCACCACATTGTTCAGTTATTAAAAAAGAAAAATACAAACTGCATGTATTCATTCCTAGCATGGGTGAAATTATAACCTGAAAGTGCTAAGCTGATGGAAAACTAAGTTAATTCAATGTGAACTGGTACAAGGATGCCATTAATTTGACATCAATCTCTTGCCATCCTCATCCTCAATATTTAATAAGTGTCCAATTTCTTAAATGGGGATAAAAATTAGAAACAATAACCAAAGTAAGTTATTTTCCAATAAACAGCAATGTCTTCACTGATTAAAGAATAGTAATTGGGTGTTCTGTGTTAACGGCTTGGCCCAGAGCAATTTTATAATAACCTTCTAACTGCTTCAACCCCCCCCCCCCAACATTTTATTACATGCAACGAAGTGCAGTTATTGCTTCTCTTAATTCATTTTAGTGAGCTGTCAATAAATTTCACTCCATTAGATACACAATTTAATTAGCCAGGGTTACAATTTATGTGATTTCTAACTTGTTAGCTATTTACAGATTCTGGTAAGTGTTGCTCTTGGCAAAATAAACGTATTTAATTTATAGCCAGCAGTGAGCAATTATTTTTCATTTCACTGACACCAAGCCTCACCAAACTGTTGACTGCTTTAAGGTTACAAATACATCATTCTCAGGCCATCGCCTGTAAGTTTATCAGAAAATAATGGATCTTGGCTTTACAAAATATCTTTGATATATTTGTAATCACATTCCTTTACAGAAGTGTTTAAAACTTGGAGCCAACAAACTTTACTTTTACTGGCACTGAAGAAAGGGATTAGGACATATGCCCAATATTCTCATATACTGTGGTAGAGACTGGATTTTAGGCTATCAAACTTCTTAAGGAGAGCTATTTTGGGGGGGGGGGGCTGTGTGGGAAGATTAATAAAAGTTTATAATAAATAGCCAGATACAATACTGGAAAAGATATTGTCCCTTTCCACACAAATCACTTAAAACATTTGTAAAATGTTTTCAATCTCTCCCCTTACCACAGTGTTTGCTTGAACTCACCCTTCAAAATGATACATGACCACCCTTAGGTGTTCCCCCCCACTTTATGAATTATTTGTTGAATCAATGCTTTTATGCTCCTTGCTGCAATTCTCTATAACTTGTATAATCAATGCTTTGAAGATTTTAATCCCCATAAAAAAAAACACGCCAGAAATGATGAAAACAACAGGAGGAAAGGAGTAAGCTCAGCAATGTGGTAAAATGGGGCTGAGGAGGAAGTTCGTGGATGCCACACAGCCATGGAAAATGTAGTAAATAGATTGCACATCATGTGAAAACGTTTTCAACATGTTTCAAACCAAATAATCATTTTAACAGGGGATTCATTTCAAATGTTTTGAGGCTGGAAATAAAACTTGTTTTGACTATAAGGAGGAATAAAAACAATGTGGAACCATAGAGGAAACATTTTATTTCCTGTCTCAAAACATTTTAAAAGGATTGTGCAGAAAGGGCTATCTATAGTAAATTATCTCACCCAGAAGAGAGAGGTGTCGGAATACTCAGGGCTGGTTAACATATTTAGGCCTTTGGGGCTTGCTTCCCAAGTTAAAGAACAACTCATTTCTTTTCAGATATGAACAAACTATATTCTGTAATACAGAACACCAACTTGGTAACACTAGAAAAATACAGAACTGAATACAGGAGAACTGTCTTTATTCTTATTCTATATTAATTCAGTGTATAATCTCTCTCTCTCTCTCTCTCTCTCTCTCTTTTCTGACATCTTTCAGATCCTTCTTCTGTCTGACCTCTTGTCGACTAAGCTAGTTCTATTTACACATTGAAGGGGGATTTAAAATCTAACTTTTAATTAGCTCCTATCAAAGGTTGCTAAAAAGGCCAATAGGATTGATGCATTCTCCCTTCTCTTTGATTGGTTCTGGATTTGCACGATGGATCAGTTTTATAATATAAATACACACATGAATATATACAAGTATGTATGGAGTGTTAAAAATTCTTCACACGAGGTACAGGAGTGATCTTTGGTGGATTCCGCATGGGCAAAAGCAGTGGAGTGAGGATGGTAAAAACACCGTTGTGGGGGAGAACTTCGCACAGCTACTGCTGCTGAAGCGAAGCTGCAATGTCCTATTTCTCCCCAAAATGGCATATTTGTGAACTGCTAAATGAGCGAGTCATTTCAGAAACGCCATTCTGCAACTGGTGCCAAGCGAACGACCGGGCAGGAGGCGCTTCTGCTCCAGCCATGCTTGCCTTTTTTAAAATTTCCGGTTTCATGGTTCCAGGTCACAGTTTTAAAAATGTCCGGTCCACACAGGCACACAGGATCATATTGGGGTCTCACGGGATGTCAGCGTGGCTGTGGGGGTTCATGTGTGCATGGCAGCCAACAAAAGAAAAACCGCCACGCCTCCATGTGGCCCAGCCGATGTGCATCCATGGGACACCTAGCTGTGCAAACACGAGGCTGCAGCATTTTCATTTACGCCAACTGCACTCTGCTGTGCAGAATCCGTCTTTGTCTAGCTGAAGTGATGTAAAATACAGAAGAGAGTAGAAATAAGATTTATGAGTTCAGCTCCATCTCTGTAATGTTGGTGAGAAGGGAGACATTCAGAGCAATATCCGGGACCCGGGAAATTACAGGCCAGTCAGTTTGACATCTGTTCCTGGTAAATTAGTAGAATCTGTCATTAAAGATAAAATTATAAAACATGTACAAAAGCAAAACCTGCTGAGAAAGAGTCAGCATGGCTTTTGCAGAGGCAAATCCTGTCTTACAAACTTACTAGAGTTCTTTGAGGATGTAAATAGGCATGTGGATAAGGGGGAACCAGTGGACATTGTCTACTTGGATTTCCAAAAGGCTTTTGACAAAGTTCCTCACCAGAGACTATTGAGAAAACTCAGCAATGAAGGAATAAGAGGGGAAGTCCTCCTATGGATTAAAAACTGGTTGAGAAACAGGAAACAAAGAGTGGGTGTAAATGGGAAATTCTCACAATGGAGAGATGTGGGGAGTGGTGTCCCCCAAGGATCCGTATTGGGACCAGTGCTCTTTAACCTATTCATAAATGACCTGGAAGTAGGGGTGGGTAGCGTGGTGGCCAAGTTTGCAGATGATACCAAATTATGTAGGGTGGTGAGAACCACAAAGGATTGCGAGGAGCTCCAAGCGGACCTTGATAAATTAGGTGAGTGGGCTAAGAAATGGCAAATGCAGTTCAATGTAGCAAAATGCAAAGTGATGCACATAGGGGCAAAAAATCCAAACTTCACATACACGCTACAGGGGTCAGTGCTATCAGTCACAGACCAGGAAAGGGATTTGGGCGTCTTAATTGATAGTTCCATGGGAATGTCAACTCAATGTATGGCAGCTGTGAAAAAGGCAAACTCTATGCTGGGGATAATTAGGAAAGGAATTGATAATAAAACTGCAAAGATTGTCATGCCCTTATATAAAGCCGTGGTGCGACCACACTTGGAGTACTGTGTTCAGTTCTGGTCACCACATCTCAAAAAGGATATTGAAGAGATAGAAAAAGTGCAGAGAAGGGCAACGAGGATGATTGAGGGACTGGAGCCCCTTCCTTATGAGGAAAGGCTGCAGCGTTTGGGACTCTTTAGTTTGGAGAGGAGACGTCTGAGGGGGGATATGATTGAAGTCTATAAAATTATGCATGGGGTAGAAAATCAGTCGCCCTCAACAATCTCCCTCAACAATCTCACTCCAAGGGGTACCGTGGCAGTCCAGCAGCCT
>NW_025949996.1:0-10559 GCF_021028975.2 Sphaerodactylus townsendi
GCCAGCATGGCCAATTGGCCATGCTGGCAGGGGCTGATGGGAATTGTAGTCCATAACATCTGGAGTGCCAAAGGTTCGCCACAACAGGCCTACAACCTTCTTCTGTCCTTTGAATAGCTCTTGAAAACTCTTTGAGCACCAGTCCTGTTGCTACATGTTCAGCAGCAAAGGATGCCACGGTGTCTTTGCAAAGCATCTGACCTGCAAAGATTATCACCCCTGCATAAAGCGCAGACTGAAATACCTCCGCTCGAGCCTTCTGTGCACCTGGAGGCAGAAGGGAAGTCAGTGACTCTGCCCCATAGAGTTATCAGAGGGCTGGCAGCTATCTTTGCTGAATTCCCCAGTTTGGCCGCATCGGCAGCTCCTAGTCAAGATGAAACTCTGAAGAAAGGTCTACTTAGATTTCTCATGACGTCGTGTCTACAGAGCTCAAAATGACACCCACCAATTGTGGTTTTTTTATTTCTTTATTTTTAGTATTTATAGTCCTTTCTTGTTGAGACTCAAGGTGGATTACATTGTCTAAATCAGTGGTGGCGAACACATGGCACAGGTGCCAGAGGTGGCACTCAGAGCCCTCCCTGTGGGCACGCGAAAAGAGAGCCCCCCCCCCCCCACACCCAGGCTGGCCTGGGCCACTGGGCTCGATTATTAGCATTAAACCTAAGACCTAGTTTTGGGGAAGCAGTGTAGGTAACCCTGCTAAACGCTGTTAAACCCCGCTGATTTTCATGCGAAGAACTAAAGCGCGATCCTTTACCTGGGAGTAAGCTCAGTTGCTGGCAATGGGGCTTGCTTCTGAGCACACCCTCCTAGGGTCTTGATTCACCCGTTGGAAGAGTTGCACGGTTGCTTCAAAGCCAAGCCACCGACTACCACCAAGCTTACTCCCAAGTAATGCACGCCTCTGAGCCAACCATTTTTTCTAAACTAAAACCTCAGTATTCAGGTTAAATTGCCGTGTGGGCACTTTGTGATAAATAAGTGGGTTTTGGGTTGCAGTTTGGGCACTCGGTCTCGAAAAGGTTCGCCATCACTGGTCTAAATTAAGTACAATTAACAGGAGGGGGAATCCAATTAACAGGAAAGAGGGTTTGGACTACAGGACTCTAAAGGCAATGTATTGTCGAAGGCTTTCACCCCCAGAAACACTAGGGTGTTGTGGGTTTTCCGGGTTGTATGGCTGCGTTCCAGCAGCATTTTCTCCTGATGTTTTGCCTGCATCTGTGGCTGGCATCTGAAGATGCCCCCCTCGTACCGACAACATTCTCTTCCAAATAATTTCTCCTAAAGGCTTCACGCAGAGACTGGACAAGGTGGGATAAAAAACATGGCAATGAGCCAGATCTTGTTTATGTGTGAACGGGGTGAACGCAGGAGACAGGGAAGATGCACACAGACGGGATTTGCCCAATGTCTGTATTCCAATCTTCCTCTGAAGCACGCAAGGCAGTACAATGGGATTCTCCCAGTTTACCTCAGGAGGATACCGGGAAGCACATTAAGGAGAGAAAGAAAAACAGCAAGTATGCGTTGTACCCAAGTGGAGGTTTGAATTTGGGCCTCCCCGTCCAGCTCCAACACCTGGCACACCACACAAACTTGCTTCTCAGGCGAAGACAGGAGGGAGCGTTTCAAAGGCCTAACATGCAATCCCATGCATCCCCCCCCCTTCTATAATCAAACGGAGGGACATCTTCTAGGCCAGGGTTCCGCAACCTGTGGCTCTCCAGATGTTCATGGACTACAATTCCCACCAGCCCCTGCCAGCATTCTGGCAGGGGCTGATGGGATTTGCAGTCCATGAACATCTGGAGAGCCACAGGTTGCAGACCCCTGTTCTAGGCAGATACAATCAATATCCAATTTTTGTTTCGACCCTGGGAGCAAATGCATTATTTATAGCTGCCGCCACCACGCCACCCTCCAGCAGAGAGCCAAGAGCAGGGTGGAGGCTCATCTCTCCTTTCCAGCGGCTTTGGAAAAGCAACATGAGAATCGCCTCTTGCTTTCCACTTCCCCGACACTTGGCACGAAGCCACAATCGCTTGGCACCAGCAAGAGGGGAGGCTGGAAGCGACGGGGCGGAGGAAGCGGTTTCCAACTTTCTGCGAAGTCAGGAGTGAGGAAGCGACACCCTCCCCCCCACACTTTGTGTATAGCAGAGGGCATGGATGGGGGTGGGGAGGGGAGGCAGGAGAAATTTCTTGCACACCTTGGGGGAGGCCTCTCACTTCACACTGGACAGCCGAGGACAGCTGAAAAAAGGAACCAATACTGCTCTATGAACATACGCTGAACACCTTTTAACTGTTCTGCACTAGATGTTGTTTTTATTGCTAAATTGTATTGTTTTAATTGTGAATTACGGGATTGATGTTTTTGTTTATATGAGTCTATGGCCGTTTCTGCATAGCCACGCTGGGGGTTGGGTCGGCGTACATGACGTTGACCCAACCCCCCCCCCGGGACCGTTTGCATGAACGGTCCCGGTAACGAACGGGAAGACGGCGCCATGGAGCGCCGTCGCCCGATCAATCTATCTTCCCTGTGACCATCCGACACGTCGCCAAGGCCAGGGGACACCCCCCCTGCCCTGTGCGACCATTCTGGAGTCGCAGGGCAGGGGGGCGTGTCCCCAGGCCTCGGCGACGCGCCAGACGGTCGCAGGGAAGGTTGGTCGATCGGGTAAAGGGGGGAGGGATGGTGCCTTCCAGCCGCTGCCATTCGCACGGCAGTGGCTGAAAGCCGCCGTTTTCCAACAACCTCGCACAGGAAGCAAGATGGGAAAATGGCGACTTTGCACCGCTGGGGAGGTGCGAGGGTGGCGCGGCGGCAAAGCCGCTGCACCCCCCATGCAAACAGCTCCCTGGGGACGGCGTTTTGCCGTTCCCTGGGGGCTGTATTTGGCCCGTGCGGAAGGGGCCTATGTGTGCAAAATAAACTCTTATTTTGTAACCCGCCCCGAGCCCCACAGGGATAGGGCGGGATATAAATCCAATAAAAAATTTAAAAATAAAATAAAAATAAAAAATTAAGTATACACCCTCTACTAATCTATTCATGTTCAAGGATGCTGTAGGTTTTTCGGGTTGTATGGCCGTGTTCCAGTAGTATTTTCTCCTGATGTTTCGCCTGCATCTGTGGCGGGCATAGATGCCATACAACCCGGAAAAACCACAACGACCTCATGATTCCAGCCATGAAAGCCTTCGACAATACACATTCGTGCACTGTTTAGAAAGAAAATGTCTGCTTAAAAAAAACAGCACTCCCAGACAAGCATACAGGGGAAAAAAACTCATCCAGTTTACAACTGTTGTGCAATCTGCATAGCCACAGAGAATATTTTTAAATGGAAGAGAAGTATTACTTCCTGAACCCGGTGTCCGGAAGCAGCAGCAAACGCAGACGGCAACATGACCCAAAGCCTGCAAGAAGCTGAGCGCGCCATTTGTAACATCTCTAACTTTACTTTGAACTAAGCTGGGAAATGTTAAAGAGTTCGGCACTAGCACACCCAGCTGAGGAATTCATCCTCCAAATGAACCTATCACAGTGATGGCGAACCTTTTCGAGACCGAGTGCCCAAATTGCAACCCAAAGCCCACTTATTTATCGCAAAGTGCCAACACGGCCATTTAACCTGAATACTGAAGTTTTAGTATAGAAAATATGGTTGGCTCCGAGGTGTGCGTTACTCAGGAGTAAGTTTGGTGGTAGTCGGTGGCTCTGCTTTGAAGCAACCATGCAACTCTTCCAACGGGTGAATCACGACCCACTGCCAGCAACCGAGCTTACTCCCAGGTAAAGGATCACACTTTAGTTCTTCGCATGAAAATCAGTGGGGTTTAACAGCACTTAACAGGGTTACCTACACTGCTTCCCCAAAACTAGGGCCCCTTCCGCACATGCAAAATAATGTGTTTTCAAACCACTTTCACAACTGTTTGCAAGTGGATTTTGCCATTCTGCACAGCTTCAAAGAGCACTGAAAGCAGTTTGAAAGTGCATTATTCTGCATGTGCGGAATGAGCCTAGGTCTTAGGTTTAATGTTAATAATTGAGCCGAGCAGCCCAGACCAGCCTAAATGTGTGTGGGGGGGCGACTGTTTGCGCGTGCCCACAGAGAGTGCTCTGAGTGCCCTATGGCACGGGTGCCAGAAGTTCGCCACCACTGACCTATCATTTGTCCCTATTCCTTTCAAACTTCTCTCTTATTTAAACAAAAAAGTCTCAGGAGTGCGAGGAGAAACAAGGTCAGGGTGCTGCCGTTTTAAAACAGCCACGCAGCCCGACAAGGCAGGCCCTCCGGTTAAGCTTACATGGTTCACGTCACGGGGTGAACTCTTTTGCAAGTTTGATCGCTAAGTAAACATTTTTTCAGCAGGCAAGTCAGCGTTACAGGAAGCACCAAGCCGCTCTAAACAACAGAAGAGAATCTTCAAATTTAAATGCACGGCTTTCCTTTGAGAGTGAAAGGTCGTTGTTGCACAACTTTGAAGCAGACCACAAAACTAATCCCCAAGTTTCCGCCAAAGTAGACAAATTCTGCCAGTACCTCAAGGGGAGATAATTTAAGAACAGATATTGAGAAATCCAATCAACGCCTACCGACTGCTGGCAGCTTATTCGGGGAGGATGCCTTCTCTCTCTCTCTCTCTCTCTCTCTCTCACCCACTGTCAGTGGAAACACACATTTGTACACATGCCTCTCTCTTAGCTGTTACATGATAATCTGAGCATCTCCCCCTGACTCTTGCCTGGTACTGTGGACAAGAATGCAAAACTAGACACTTGCTTTCTTCTAAAACAAATGCTTCTGCCGGGAAAAAAGCATTTTTTAAGCAATTAGAAGAAGAGTTTGGATTTATACCCCACCTTTCTCTCCTGTAAGGAGACTCAAGATGGCTTACAAGCTCCTTTCCCTTCCTCTCTCCACAACAAATATCTTGTGAGACTGGTGGGGTTGAGGGAGCTCTGAGAAAACTGTGACGAGCCCAAGTCCACCCAGCAGGAATGTAGGAGTGCAGAAACACATCTGGTTCACCAGATAAGACTCAACTACCCAGTTGGAGGAGGTGGGGTGGTTTTTCTCTCTTTCTCACAATACTAGAACCAGGGGGCATTCGTTGAAAATGCTGGGGGGGAGAATTAGGACTAATAAAAGGAAACACTTCTTCACGCAACGGGTGATTGGTGTTTGGAATATGCTGCCACAGGAGGTGGTGACGGCCACTAACCTGGATAGCTTTAAAAGAGGCTTGGACAGATTTATGGAGAAGAAGTCAATTTATGGCTACCAATCTTGATCCTCTTTGATCTGAGATTGCAAATGCCTTAACAGTCCAGGTGCTCGGGAGCAACAGCCGCAGATGGCCATTGCTTTCACATCCTGCATGTGAGCTCCCAAAGGCACCTGGTGGGCCACTGCGAATAGCAGAGAGCTGGACTAGATGGACTCTGGTCTGATCCAGCTGGCTTGTTCTTATGTTCTTATGTTCTGGTGGTATGATCTCAACTATGGTTATCCCTTATTTATTTATCTGCAACACTTCTGTCACGGCTCTAATAAAATGACAAGGAACTGGGGAAAGGTTAGAATGAGCTTTTGTGGTAATAATAATTAGAAGAAAATGGCAATTAACCTTCAAAAGAGAGGACTGAAAAAACGAGGCTTGGTACTAAAGCCGAAGAAAACTTGTCAAGATGGGCAAACGCGGTTTACTTTAAATACTTACTGAAAGAGCATATGACACCTAGACTTTTAAGACTTCATTCTCTTGTACGGAGAATAATGCTGTCCTGCGGAAGGAAGCGCCTCTTTCCCACTTGAAAAAAGAGGTCACGGTCTCAGCTTGTCACAGCAGCCTGTTAGCTGCCATGAACTAATCGTTGATTGTTCCCCTCCACCAAAACGTGAATGAGAGACTTATTTGCTACAGGCGCCAGAAGCTAAAGGGATGAAAACAAGATGAATGAGAGAGGCCATCACCAAGTGACGTCTTACTGTTTCAGGTTGTCACTAAATGGGGCCAGAGCAAAGAGGTCTTCATAAGAAGAAGAGTTTGGATTTATATCCCCGCTTTCTCTCCTGCAGGAGACTCAAAAGGGGCGTACAATCTCCTTGCCCTTCCCCCCTCACAACAAACACCCTGTGAGGTGGGTGGGGCTGAGAGAGCTCCGAGAAGCTGTGACTAGCCCAAGGTCACCCAGCTGGCGTGTATGTGAGTGTACAGGCTAATCTGAATTCCCCAGATAAGCCTCCACAGCTCAGGTGGCAGAGCTGGGAATCAAACCCGGTTCCTCCAGATTAGATACATGAGCTCTTAACCTCCTACGCCACTGCTGCTCCTTAGATACACGAGCTCTTAACCTCCAAAGAAGGGGACTCCACCACTGTCCAGTCTCTCTTTAAAAACCTCCAAAGAAGGGGACTCCACCACTCTCCGAGGCAATAAATAAATAAGATTACTACAGGAAGGAAAAGTTATTCCCAAGGAGTTTCAAATCCAGCTGGCTTCAACTAGAGCCAGGGTCTTTACGGCCTTGGCCCCAGCCTGGTGGAACAAGTTCCCAAACGACATCAGGGCCCTGCGGGAGCTCTCTCAATTCCGCAGGGCTTGTAAAACATGGCTGTTCCACCAGGTCTTCTCCATCTAACCAGCCGGATTGAATAAGACATGCCATCTTCATTCGGCCTCCGGGGGGGGGGGGGAAGGGGGGGAAGGGGTAAAGAACAGTTCATAGCGCCGTCTGCTTTTAATACTCGTTTTTATGTTGGTTTTAATGCCGTAGTAAATTGTTGCATTAGTACTATATTGTATCGTTTGAACTTTAATGGTTGTATTTCAGAATGATGTTGCGTCCTGCCCTGAGCCCTGCAGGGATAGGGCAGGACAAAAGTCGAAATAAATAAACAAACAAATAAATTCAGCAATGAAAAGAGAAATCTTCTGCTTCCATCTGAAGATGTGGACATCCACTTTCATGGCCTCTTCCAGATAAAGGGCACGTGAACTGTTTGGAAAGGACTTCTCAGTCCTGTCGCAAGGAGGAATCCGTTATTCCAGTGGTGGCGAACCTATGGCACGGGTGCCAGAGGTGGCACTCAGAGCCCTCTCTGTGGGCACGCACAAACAGAGCCCCCCCCCCCCCCAATCTAGGCTGGCCTGGGCTGCTGGGCTCGATTATTAGCATTAAACCTAAGACCTAGTTTTGGGGAAGCAGTGTAGGTAACCCTGGTAAGCGCTGTTAAACCCCACTGATTTTCATGTGAAGAACTAAAGCGCGATCCTTTACCTGGGAGTAAGCTCGGTTGCTGGCAAAGGGACCTGCTTCTGAGTAAACCCTCCTAGGGTCGTGATTCACCCGTTGGAAGAGTTGCACGGTTGCTTCAAAGCCAAGCCACCGACTACCACCAAGCTTACTCCTGAGTAACGCACGCCTTGGAGCCAACTGGTTTTTCTAAACTAAAACCTCAGTATTCAAGTTAAATTGCCATGTTGGCACCTCGCAATAAATAAATGGGTTTTGGGTTGCAATTTGGTCACTCGGTCTCAAAAAGGTTCGCCATCACTGTGTTATTCAGTTTTAGCAGAATCACTCTTCCCACAAATATTGTGGGGAAAGAGCAACATTTATAAGGCACTTCTCTTCACGAGGCAGACAGCTTTGATGACCCAGATGAACATGGCAATGCCGTCGTAGATGATCCCATTCAACCACTGCCTGCATTTCACATCTGGTGGCCTGATAAAGTGGAAACTGAGACTCCAGCCCTGAAATCAGAAAGTTGGAAGAGATCCCAAGGGCCATCAAGTCCAACCTCCTGCAATGCAGGAACACACAATCAAAGCACTCCCGACATATGCTCATCCAGTCTCTCTTTAAAACCCTCCAAAGGAGACTCCACCACCCTCCGAGACAGTGAATTCCACTGTCGAACAGCCCTGTCAGTCAGGAAGTTCTTCCTAATGCTTAGGTGGAATCTCTTTTCCTGACCTTGAATCCGTTACTTCTGGTCCTTGTCTCTCAGTCAGAAGAAAACAAGTTTGCTCCTTCTTCGGCATGACATCCCTTCAAATAATTTCAACGTGGCTATCATGTCACCCCTTAACCTTCTCTTCTCCAGTCTAAACATACCCAGCTCCCTAACTGTCTCTTCGTAGGGCATGAATCCCAGACTTTTGATCATTTTGGCTGCCCTCCTCTGGACACGTTCCAGCTTGTCAATATCCTTCTTAAATTGAGGTGCCCAGAACTGAACACAGTACTCTAGGTGAGGTCTGACCAATGCAGAGTACAGTGCTACAATTACTTCCCTCGATCTAGACACTATACTCTTATTGATGCATCCCAGAACTGCATTGGCTTTCTTGGCTGTCATTATCACACTGCTGACTCATATTCAGTTTGTGGTCTACTAAGACTCCCAGATCCCTTTCACATGTCAAGCCAAGTGTCACACATCCTATATCTGTGCATGATATCTGTGCATGATCCTATATCTGTGCATGAGGCTCTACAGAAACATCTCAAATTTCCTTGGACTCACTTGAAAGGAAATGAGTTTCTCCTTATTCTTTCTCTGTTTCCTCCTCATTCCTACAAATGCATGTCCAAATATTACCTCTTACGGACACCCCTCAGATACTGTACATACTTTTCCTAATAAGAGTTTACCAGGTGGGAGGAGGCCAAATGAGGAAAAACTTGCACAGAACCACCGCTGTGCTGGCTGTGAATCTGGAAATTCACTTGTTGACACAGAAGTGTCTACTCTTTCTACACATCTCCAGCTATACAGATAATTCTTTTTTCCTACATGGTAAACAGCACCTTCAACATGAAGAAGAGTTTGGATTTATACCCCACCTTTCTCTCCTGTAAAGAGACTCAAGGCAATGACAATATCTGTGTGCCTTCTACACATGAATTCTTTTTTTAATTTCATTTTTTTATTTTATCAAATTTATATCCCAGCCTCCCCGAGCAAAATCGGGCTCAGAGCGATGTACAGATTTATTTGAACACATTCTTAACAGTCCCTGCCCAGTTGTGCTGCCCTCATGAGTTTTGCGGTTACTTTGTTGGTTACTTTGCGGTCGCTTTGCATTCTGCAAATGCACCCCTCCTTCCCTCCCCACCAGCATGAAAGAAAAGCCTTGCATTGTCGAAGGCTTTCATGGCCGGAATCACTGGGGTGCTGTGTGGTTTCCGGGCTGTATGGCCGTGTTCTAGCAGCATTCTCTCCTGACGTTTCGCCTGCATCTGTGGCTGTCAGATCCTCTGAAGATGCATTCAGCCAAAGAGGCAGGCGAAACGTCAGGAGAGAATGCTGCTAGAACACGGCCATACAGCCCGGAAACACCCCAAAGCTTTGCAGCTCCTTGCAACAAAAAAAAAAGGGGGGGGCCCTAAATGTGAGAACCTGTGTGATATAATATTGTGTCAAACTCGTGGCCCTCCAGATGTTATGGACTACAATTCCCATCATGATGCTGGCAGGGGATGATAGGAACTGTAGTCGATAACATCTGGAGGGCTGCGAGTTTGACACCTGTGAAAATGTTGGACTGCGGGGTGGTGGAAGAACCGATTCTGAAAACTCCACACAACCATGGAATCTCACAGGGCGGCCTCGTGCCATCCCATGCCCTCTCTGCCTAGACTCCCTCACAGGCTTGCAGTACAGCTAAAATGGGGAAAGGAAAGTCACCACACTGTTCCCTTACAGAAAGAATGTGGTATAAAGATATTGAGCAAACAGACAGTTGTTCTCTGGTTTCTGAAAGGCAGAAAACTATTACCGCAAGCCCCTTTGAACCACAAAGGAAAGGCAGGATACAAACACATGCATGTATGAATAGATTTAGTTGTGCTGCTCCTAACGGAAACCCAATCCTATTCCCTCCTTGGGAAACCAGCTGAATAATCCCCCCCCTCCCTTTGGCACCACCTCTCTTTCACCAGAAAGGGTGTTCCCTAGCTCACCTTTACACTTCCGAGGAAGTTAATGTCAGAGAATAGGTGTCGGTCTGCAGTGGAAAAGCTAGAGCTACAATATAATACAACGTATGGACCATGTGATACTCTGTAAAGACAATTTTACACTATGTCCATTGGTGACCTACTATTACATATACCAGTGGTGGTGAACCTTTGGCACTCCAGATGTTCTGGACTACAATTCCCATCAGCCCCTGCCAGCATGGCCAAGTGACTACAATTCCCATCAGCTATGCTGGCATATACCAGTGGGGGGAACCTTTGGCACTCCAGATGTTCTGGACTACAATTCCCATCAGCCCCTGCCAGCATGGCCAAGTGACTACAATTCCCATCAGCTATGCTGGCAGGGGCTGATGGGAATTGTACTCCAGAACATCTGGAGTGCCAAAGGTTCGCCACCACGGACATATACTGACCATGCCAGGACGTAAAGTGCAGGTGCTCTATTGTAAAGTGCCATATACATATACAAAGGTGCAGCACATAAATACACGTAAACAAGATACAAGAATAGTACACACAGATCACTATTACGCACAGAG
>NW_025949997.1:0-10559 GCF_021028975.2 Sphaerodactylus townsendi
AGATTCCTGCAGTGAACACATGCAGACTTGCCCCCACAGTGAATTTCTGCAAGCGAGGCTTCTCTGAGCATAGATCTCATTTGTGTCTGTCCCGCCCACTCAATCCATCTGCTGTAAAAATGGGTGGATGGGCCATATGTGCATCGCAATGTAAATGCATAGGAACCTGGCGGTGCAGAATATCCTACATTGCCAGAGATCTTCTCTCCCTCCCCTTCTCTCTGTCCCTCTTCCCATCATGTGTAGAGTCCATCTGCTGCCCCGTGGGGTGAGACATGGGCTTGAATTTTCCCAAGTGATATCTAAGGGCTTTTACCCATGTGGTTCAGTAAGTAACATGAGGCCAGGTCTATGATTCATTCAATGGCAGACTCTGGATTTCTCAATCAGAAGTCTTTATTGGAACGAACACTGAACCCCTGGTTTTAGCAAAGCCAGTTCTGACACCCCCACCCCCCAGTAGCCCTTAGCTTTATTGTCTCTGTAGTTCACTCCCTCCCATGCCCCCAACTATGTAAAGTAGAAGTGGGAAAAGAAGAGGACAGCATAAGTCCCTTCCCAAGGTCTAGGGCAGTGGTGGCGAACCTATGGCACGGGTGCCAGAGGTGGCACTCAGAGCCCTCTCTGTGGGCACGCGCGCACAGAGTTCATCATGTGGGGGGTAGAAAATCACACACCCCACACACACATCTAGGCTGGCCTGGGCCACTGGGAGGACTCGGCTGGCAGGCCTGGTGCCTGGGATGCAAGGGCAGAAGCATAGGAGGCGGAGATGCCAGAGAGGTGCAGAGCGATGCGCGCGGGACTTGCTGGAGGCTAGAGCAGGCTGGCCTCTGCTCTGGCAACTGGGGCGGAGGCAGAGGGGTGGGGCAGAGGCGCTGGAGCAGCGTAGGGCAAAGCAGCGGGTGCACACAGGATCTGGAGCAGGCTGGCTGCTGCTGCTCGAGGGGTTGAACACACAAAACGTCTGCCTTTCCAAACACCGGGGTAACGCTCAGACCCACGTTCTTTGCCGATTGCCTGCGCAGATCAAGCCTAGGGTGGAGGGAGATGCATTTAAGATTTTTTAAAAAGCACACCAAGGTCTTTACTTCCCTCTCCTCCCCCTTTCCCCGCCCGGTTCCCAGTATGATCATAGTGTAATTATTTCAGGGAGATTATTAGCATTAAACCTAAGACCTAGTTTTGGGGAAGCAGTGTAGGTAACCCTGTTAAGCCCTGTTAAACCCCACTGATTTTCATGCAAAGAACTAAAGCATGATCCTTTACCTGGGAGTAAGCTTGGTTGCTGGCTATGGGGCTTGCTTCTGAGTAAACCCTCCTAGGGTCATGATTCACCCTTTCGAAGAGTTGCACGGTTGCTTCAAAGCAAAGCCAACAACTACCACCAAGTTTACTCCCAAGTAACGCACGCCTCAAAGCCAACCGTTTTTTCTAAACTAAAACCTCAGCATTCAGGTTAAATTGCTGCATTGGCCCTTTGCGATAAATAAGTGGGTTTTGGGTTGCAATTTGGGCACTCGGTCTCCAAAAGGTTCGCCATCGCTGGTCTAGGGAAAGAGAGAGAGCCATCTGGCTACCCCTCCCTTCTCGAAGAGGCCCAAAGATTGCACTGTTATCTACATTGCAAGCACAGCAAGAGACAAGAATGGAGAGATTCATTAACCCAAAGAGGCCCCAGACATTAAGCGCACACTGACACATGGATGGCATCCACACTAGCATTGCCAGCTCCGGGTTAGGAAGTACCTGGAGGTTTGGGGGAGGGAAGGGTTTAGGGAGGGAGGGGTTTAATGCCATCGAGTCCACCTTCGAGGAGCTGATCTCTGCCGTCTGGAGACCAGCTGTGATTTAAGGCGGTCTCCCACCATTTTGAGATTATCAACCCTAATTCCGGATCAAGGTGTTGGTATTGACCTTTAAGGCCCTACGCAGCATGGGGCCCTCATACCTGCGGGACCGCATCACCCCTTATGTCCCGCATAGACCGCTACGTTCGGCAGTGGCGGAACTGCTGGAAACCCCTAGCCCTGCGACGATGCGGCTGGCCTCGACCCGGGCCAGGGCCTTTACGGCTCTGGCCCCTGCCTGGTGGAACGCTCTCCCTCCAGCTGTCCGGGCCCTGCGGGACCTTGGTGAGTTCCGCAGGGCCTGTAAGACGGAGCTGTTCCACCGGGCCTTTGGAGGGGCTGGCCGCGGATCTACCGTCCCCCACTGAGGCTGCCAGCTTTCCATCTTGGCAGGGCCTTGATTCCATCTTGGGCCCTGCCTTTCTCCCTCCCGGCCTTTTTGATCTGGCGTCTATCTTTAATCTTGCTTGCTTTTAACTTTGTTATTTAAATTTTAAGAAACTGCTGCTGTGGAAATTTGTTTTAATGTGGTTAGTTTTAGTTATGTATTTTATGTGCTGTTATTGGAACAGCTGTATTGTGAGCCGCCTCGAGCCCTTTGGGGGTGAGGCGGCCTATAAATCTAATTAAGGAGGAGGAGGAGGAGGAGGAGGAGGAGGAGGAGGAGGAGGAGGAGAAGAAGAAGAAGAAGAAGAAGAAGAAGAAGAAGAAGAAGAAGAAGAAGAAGAAGAAGAAGAAGAAGAAGAAGAAGAAGAAGAAGAAGAAGAAGAAGAAGAAGAAGAAGAACTGGCAGCTGTGAAATCTACAGTAGTGGTAGTGGTAGTAGTAGTAGTAGTAGTAGTAGTAGTAGTAGTAGTAGTAGTAGTAGTAGTAGTAGTAGTAGTTAGTAGTAGTAGTCCACATGCAGATTAACTCCCTCACTCAGATCTTGCTAGCTGAAAGCCATGGCTTTCTGGGTGAGTCGATCCATCTCATGTTCCTGCTTCTTCAACTTTTCCTAGCATTGCTGTCTTTCCGGGGGACCCTCATCTACTCATAATGTAACCAACGTACAACGGTTTCCGTTTAGTCATTTCCACAAAGTCTTCCTCAGCGGTATCCCTCCAAGCCCTGCCCCCAAAAATAAGCCCTATCGTGATTTTTCAGGATTTTTGGAGGAGACTTACAATATAAGCCCTCCTCCAAAAATAAGCCCTACCGGTAGTTGCAGATCAGGACAGTATGACCCAGCAGGGTGCTCCCTGCCAATGAGGATGCAGCTTGCATCACACGTGACGGGGAAGCAACAGTAGTAGTCTTAATGAATTGTAGTAGCCTTAATGAATTGTGAAGGTACCCTATTTTCCCCAAAATAAGCCCTACCCCAGAAAATAAACCCTAATGCATCTTTTAGTGCAAAAATTAATATAAGACCCTGTCTTATTTTTGGGGAAACGCGGTAACAGGGCTGACCGTCCTCAGCTTCTGAGATCATCCTAGCCTGGGCCATCCAGATCCGGGCAGTTTTATCTTTCCAGCTTTTTAAGGCCCTTCTTTTGTTTTTAGGGATAGTTTTTAATATTGCATATGTCTAGTGCACAGGTGTCAAACTCATGGCCCTCCAGATGTTCATGAACTACAATTCCCATCAGCCCTTGCCAGTATAGCCAATGCTCATGTTGGGAGGGACTGATGGGAATTGTAGTTCATGAACATCTGGAGGGCCGCGAGTTTGACACCCCTGGTCTAGTGGGTTGCATTTTACCAGCTTGGGGGTTCTTTTTGTTCAGGGACTTGTTTTCATACTATGGTTTTTAATTATAATTCTTCTTTCTTCTTTCTATAACATCTGTGGATCCTACCGCTCCTTCCTCTTTTTCTTTTTTGGGGATCCGTTAGTAGGACGCCATCTATATATTTGACTGATCGCTGCTTTTAATGGGGTGATTTTAACATTGATAGAGCCACTGCTTAATGTTTATTTAATCCAATTTGATATTACTGATTTTATTGTGTGCTCTATTTCTATGTTTTGTTCACCGCCCTGAGCCCTTCGGGGGAGGGCGGTTTATAAATACAATAAACAACAACAACAACAACAACAACAACAACAACAACAACAACAACAACAACAACAACAACAACAACAACAACAACAACAATAATAATAATAATAATAATAATAATAATAATAATAATAATAATAATAATAATAATAAAAAGGCACCTCGAGCAGGACTCTGAAGAGGTGGCATAGAAATATTTGAAATAAATTGATGAAAATGTCCTGGACTGTTTTTCTGATGGTGACCCTCTGCCCTGACGCTCCTTTTCTCTTGTTCTGCCTTTTGCAGCCAGCGCTATTGTGTCTGCAATGCTCCCTTGGTGCGTCAGTTCCGGAACCCAGACACCATCTTCATCCTGGCTTTCGCCATCATCCTCCTTAACACCGACATGTACAGCCCCAGCGTCAAGGCAGAGAGGAAGATGAAGCTGGATGACTTCATCAAGAACTTGCGAGGTGAGCCAGAGTCTTGAACTTCAAGGAGCTAAGGCGGGGAGGGGTGGGGGGTCCAACTCTGATGCTTCAGATGTTCATGGACTTTTTGAATTGTGGTGCCCATAACTGATCACAGTATTCTAGGGCCCTTTCCGCACGAGCACTGAGGGGGGGTGCGTCGGCATAGTTTATGCTGGCGCACCCCCGCGCGACCGTTCACACGGACGGTCCTGCTGGAAGCGGCGGCGGCACAGCCTTCGCACAGGCTGCGCCGCTCCCAAACGCTGCTTACCTCCCGTCGCCTTCTGTCGTGTTGTGGAGGCCAGGGGACACGCCCCCCTGGCTAGAGCGATGACCCTGGAGAAAGAGGCCAGGGGGGCCAGCACAACGCGACAGAAGGTGACGGGAGGTAAGCAGTGTTTGGGAGGGCCGGGGGAGAAATTCCGGCTTCCACCTGGTGCCGTTCGCATGGCAACGAATGGAAGGCGGCGTTTGCAAAAAACCTCGCTCCCCAAGTGAGGTTCAAAAACACCGTTTTGGCGGGAACCGAGCACCGCTGCAGCGATTTGGCAGCAGCGGCTGTGCGAGCTGTCCCCGCCAAAACGGTGTTTTACCGGCCCGACGCCACTGCTTTTGGCCCGTGCAGAAAGGGCCTAGGTGAGGTCTGACCAATGCACAGTAGGGTGGTACAATTACTTCCCTCAGTCTTGACACTATACTCCTATTGATACAGCCCAAAGTTGCATTGGCTTTCTTGGCTGCCGCATCACACTGCTGACTCATGTTCAGTTTGTGGTTCTTCATGTGGTGTTGTCAAGCCAGGTGTCACCCATCCTATATCTGTGCATTTCATTTTTTGCTGCCTAAGAGTAGAACTGGAGCTGAACCTGCTTAACTTTTCGTATCTGAAAACACTTGGTTAGCCTGGGATGACCAGAGGTGGTTTGCCATTGCCTGCCTGTGCATAGTAATCTGGGACTTCCTTGTTGGTCTTCCATTCAAGGACAAACCAAGGCTGAGCCTTCTTAGCTGCCAAGGTCTTAATGGGATGGGGCTAGCTTGGGCCATTCAGGTCAGGGCAGAGGTGGTTTGCCATTGCCTGCCTGTGCATAGTAATCTGGGACTTCCTTGTTGGTCTTCCATTCAAGGACAAACCAAGGCTGAGCCTTCTTAGCTGCCAAGGTCTTAATGGGGTGGGGCTAGCTTGGGCCATTCAGGTCAGGGCAGAGGTGGTTTGCCATTGCCTGCCTGTGCATAGTAATCTGGGACTTCCTTGTTGGTCTTCCATTCAAGGACAAATGAAGGCTGAGCCTTCTTAGCTGCCAAGGTCTTAATGGGGTGGGGCTAGCTTGGGCCATTCAGGTCAGGGCAGAGGTGGTTTGCCATTGCCTGCCTGTGCATAGCAATCTGGGACTTCCTTTTTGGTCTTCCATTCAAGGACAAACCAAGGCTGAGCCTTCTTAGCTGCCAAGGTCTTAATGGGATGGGGCTAGCTTGGGCCATTCAGGTCAGGGCAGAGGTGGTTTGCCATTGCCTGCCTGTGCATAGTAATCTGGGACTTCCTTGTTGGTCTTCCATTCAAGGACAAACCAAGGCTGAGCCTTCTTAGCTGCCAAGGTCTTAATGGGATGGGGCTAGCTTGGGCCATTCAGGTCAGGGCAGAGGTGGTTTGCCATTGGCTGCCTGTGCATAGTAATCTGGGACTTCCTTGTTGGTCTTCCATTCAAGGACAAACCAAGGCTGAGCCTTCTTAGCTGCCAAGGTCTTAATGGGATGGGGCTCGCTTGGGCCATTCAGGTCAGGGTAGAGGTGGTTTGCCATTGCCTGCCTGCGCATAGTAATCCGGGACTTCCTTGTTGGTCTTCCATTCAAGGACAAACCAAGGCTGAGCCTTCTTAGCTGCCAAGGTCTTAATGGGATGGGGCTAGCTTGGGCCATTCAGGTCAGGGCAGAGGTGGTTTGCCATTGCCTGCCTGCGCATAGTAATCCGGGACTTCCTTGTTGGTCTTCCATTCAAGGACAAACCAAGGCTGAGCCTTCTTAGCTGCCAAGGTCTTAATGGGATGGGGCTAGCTTGGGCCATTCAGGTCAGGGCAGAGGTGGTTTGCCATTGCCTGCCTGTGCATAGTAATCTGGGACTTCCTTGTTGGTCTTCCATTCAAGGACAAACCAAGGCTGAGCCTTCTTAGCTGCCAAGGTCTTAATGGGATGGGGCTAGCTTGGGCCATTCAGGTCAGGGCAGAGGTGGTTTGCCATTGCCTGCCTGCGCATAGCAATCTGGGACTTCCTCGTTGGTCTTCCATTCAAGGACAAACCAAGGCTGAGCCTTCTTAGCTGCCAAGGTCTTAATGGGATGGGGCTCGCTTGGGCCATTCAGGTCAGGGCAGAGGTGGTTTGCCATTGCCTGCCTGCGCATAGCAATCTGGGACTTCCTTGGTGGTCTCCCATTTAAGGACTAACCAGGGCTGACCCTGCTTAGCTTCTGACTAGATCGGATTGTCCTAGTCTATCCAGGTCAAGGCACTGTGGCTTTGTAGCCACCCAGAAAAAGCAAAAAGCCAAGGACAAGGAAGTGACCATCACTGACATAGCAATGCAGCAAGGGCGATGAAAAAGAACAAGAGAAGGTCCCTAAATATCATGGTGTAAAGATCGCGATTTAGTGACCCTGGCCCAAACCAGCTGAGTTCTTCTTCTTCTGTCCTTTTAGTTGGAGATGCTACCATTGAAATCACTGTCTTTTCTGACAGCACGACTTTCTTCCTCTGTGGCCCCTTCCACACATGCAGAATAAGGCACTTTCAATCCATTTTCAATCCACTTTGCAACTGTGCAAAGCAAAACCCACTTGCGAACAATTGTGAAAGTGGATTGAAAGTGCATTATTCTGCATGTGCGGAATAACGTCTTCCCTGTCCGTGTCTAAAAATATCAAGATATTATCTGGGAGATGTGGATAAACCCACAGAAAAATGTTATTTTCACCAGAGCTAAAACTCACTGTATTAATCTCAGGATAACAAGGCACTCAGATAGCAGATAGCCATAAAGGGGAAAAGAGCGAGAGTCTTTTAATGCCATCTTCAGGCCATACTGAAGCAGAAAAATTGATTTCATATTAACTGAATTAATAGCCTACTGTTATTGAATTAGTCAGTCAAGTATTTATTGTTTGAGCCATTGGCTATAACAATACAGAGATACATGCAGTTAAAACAGTAACTTAGTTAAAACAATAATTTAAATTAAAACAATAATTTAGTTTTACATTAAAATATAAATTATTAGTGTTTGCAATCTCTAAATTAAAATGCCCCATCAAATACGTCAGATGTTTTTGCAGCTTCTTCAGCTAGTCTAAGTTAATCTCCAGTACTTTAGAACATCAGTTCAAACAGCGCTTTAAACACTTTGCTCGTAGTTTCCTAGCCGCCAGGACAAAGAGAGCCATCTTATAAGAAACATAGGAATCAATGTCAGATAATAAGAAAATCAGTTTCTCATCATCGGACAAAAAAGCTGTCCTAGGTAGTATTGGCTCCAAAAACCTTTTCCTTATTTCAGAATATAAAGGACAGGAGAGTATGTAGTGGAAGAGATCCTCAGGCTCTTGTTTTCCACAGATACAAAAGCGCTGAGAAAATGGTACTTGTGTGTATCTGCCACTAAGCACTGCTGAAGGCATTGATTGAAATCTAATAGAAGTATAAGCTATTCTTAGGTTTCTTGTTAGTGTAGTGGTCAGATATGTAGCTCTTATATGATCTCTTGTTATTGAATTAATAGATTACATAAAATCTCTACATACTTCATTCAAGCTGGCATTTCTAACAGTTTGTTCAAAACTAAATTGTACATTGGATGTGTTCTTGGCCTGTATTTTTTTGCAGAGAACAGACACTTATCCACAGATACTGTGTTCAGCCATTGCCAGTAAGATATTGTGAGTCTTCTGCTTAGAGAATAATTTTTAGGGGCAACTTAACACAGGTTCCAATGAATCCAAGCTTTCCTTGGAACCGACAATAAAGATTTATGGAGGAGAAGTCGATTTATAGCTACCAATCTTGATCCTCTTTGATCTGAGATTGCAAATGCCTTAACAGTCCAGGTGCTCGGGAGCAACAGCCGCAGCAGGCCATTGCTTTCACATCCTGCAGGTGAGCTCCCAAAGGCACCTGGTGGGCCACTGCGAGTAGCAGAGTGCTGGACTAGATGGACTCTGGTCTGATCCAGCTGGCTTGTTCTTATGTTCTTATGTTCTAAAGTAATACGTGAACCAGTGATTTAATTGTGTTATCAGCACAAGGCAAAATCCTCAATTGCGTGTTTTGTTGTTAGATGGTCCTGTTTTCAATGCAGGTGGAATCACATTTAAATCTAGCCAGCGTAAATGCAGGACAGTATCTTGGCTTGATTAATATTGCCAAGTGACGTGATTATTATGTGGGATCATTTGAGCCAAATTGAATAGAAAGGGATAGTCATTTGAGTCTTGATAGAACAAAAAAAAAAGTACTTTACCAATCCTACGTGGAAGGGTTGAAAAGACCCCCACATTAAGTCAACAGAAATGTTAAAGAAACTAATTTCTTGGAACCTGCCACTAGCTACAAAGAAGACACATGTCCTTCATTTGAATATTTTCTTTGTCAATACAGGAACAGAACAGAAGTAGTAAGTAACAAGCCTTTATTGGCATAAAATAAACATACAAAATAAGCATACAAAATTTGCCCATTATTGCTCACAGTTATAGACACTGGTACTAAAATATATACATGGTCCTTCTGTAACTATAGGACATTCCTTCAGCTATGTTGACTCACTTAAACGTCATCGGATACTGACAGAAGCTAGAAAAATTACTGCTGGCTATATGTGGTCATAATACATGGGTGTTGATTGGTATTCATCTGAACTTACGTCTAGTATTCGTTAGCAGAAATTTTGCTACATTCTAGCACACTGTGGGATCCATGTTGTTCAAAAGCATGGAGTATCTTAAGAGCATCGGTTAGATTGTTAAACAGAAATGGGATAAGTGCAGATTGCGACATTCTGATTTTTGCAAACCTTACACAATGAAAGAGGGTATGATCGAGTGTCTCCACCTGACCCATATTGCATGGACATAGCCTCCTCTGTTTATCAATTTGTTGATATCTGCCATAGAGCAGCATAGAAGGCATTAGATTGAATCTGGCCAGTGTTAAGGCTCTTCTTAATTTAGGGGTTGGTGATCCAATGTAAATAATTGGCCATGTGTCCTTGTTCAGTTGGAATAAGCAGGGTCAGGGGGGAGCACGTTTTCCTCGCAGCCGTTATCATATCCCGATACTCTTGTTCGAATAGGTTAGTTTTCAAGCAGCTATATGCTTCTGATAGGGAAAGAGGGGCTTTTCCCTCTAAGTCTGCCCTTGTAACAAGAGCACAGTCAATCTCCTGTTGGCCCCCAGCCCCAAGGACGCTTGATTAACCTCAACCAGAGCCAGGGCTTTTTTGGCCCTGGTTCCAGCCTGGTGGATGGAACTCTTGGTTGGCTGATGCCAGGGCCTTGCGGGACCTCAACCACTTCCGTAGGGCCTGCAAGAGAGAGATGTTCCACCGGGCCTTGGGTTGAGGCAGCCCATGTGCCCAGTCCGTCTTGCTGGCCTGCCGACTTTTTCTGCACGCCTCTTCCAAAAGACAGTGACCTGTTCTGACGCAGGGCTGTGAAAACTGTGAGGGAAATGGGGAAGGCCGGCCCCTGTAGTTCTGGGCGGAGCAAGTTTTCTATAGCCCTGCTTGGCTGGCCAAAAGGCCGTAATAATAAATATCTAAGATCTATAGCCCTGCTGGAACCGCAGAGAGCATCACCAAACCGTGTGTGAATGATACAGCCCCATCGAAGGAGAAGAGATTTTTCAGGCTACATCGAGGTTTTTGGACACCCGATCAGTCACCATCTGACCGTTTTATTAGAAGAACAGTTTGGATTTCTATCCCCCCCCCTTTCTCTCCTAGTTTAAAGATAAGATGGGGGAGTACCATGAAGAAGAAGAAGAGTTGGATTTCTATCCCCTCTTTCTCTCCTATAGGAGACTCAAAGGGGCTTACAATCTCCTTTCCCTTCCCCACTCACAACAAACACCCTGTGAGGCGGGTGGGGCCGAGAGAGCTCAGAAGAACTGTGACTAGCCTAAGGTCACCCAGCTGGCGTGTGTTGGAGTGCACAAGCCAATCTAGTT
>NW_025949998.1:0-10558 GCF_021028975.2 Sphaerodactylus townsendi
GGGGTGATTTAAAGGGACGCTTGTCTCCTCCGCCGTCTGGTCAAGCTGACCGAGCTGCTTGTGTAACATTAGAACTTGGTTGCGGGGTAAGGGAAATTCGAGGGGCTTCTTACACACGTTACAGGCAATATTAGACACACACTGAACGAAACAAGATCCGATAACGAGGCATACAATTAAACCAATGCAGAGCTGCACAATAGCACTCAACCATCCTCCCGGCAGCCAGCTCCAGAGGGCTGACCACCAATGGGGCAAAACATCATATTTCAGATTAGATACAACTTCTTGCAGCTCACGTACTTTCATATGAATCAATTGGGAATTGTCAGAGAGGTTAAAGCAACACATATTATGTACATTTTCACAACCTTGGTGATGCAACAACAGCAAGTAATCAATAGCGGCACGATTATCTAAGGTCGCTTGACGAAGTTCCTGCTGCTCGGAGGCCAGGGCATCCAGAGCGGTGGAGGTAGAGTTGATAGACTTCGCAAGGGCGCAGGCCAGCCGGCCGATAGTCTTAGCGTTGTAGGAGGCGAGTCCGGGGACTCCCACTAAGGAAGTCGCAAGGGAGACAAACTCCGCTTTGGAGAGGGCGACCGCGTCGCTCCGACAGGAGGGATCGAAAGGCAGAGCGGAGCGGCGGCGGCGGCGTCCGGGCTCCTGGGGTGGAGCCTGGGGTAGGACGATGGTGAGGCGACTGAGGCAACAAAGAGTCCCGGCAGAGAGTCGGGCGGGAATGTAATTAAACGTTCTCTCCCCGCAGGTCCAGAACCAGCCCCTGGGGAGCAGGATGTTTCCGAACACGGGGGGAATGTCCTCCATGTGTGTGCAGTTCCAATTGGCCGAGCCGATGAATGGGCCCGGGTCGGTTCCCCGTTTGGCTGCGCCGGTGATGCGGGCGCAGGTGTTGGATTCGTGGTTAGCGACAGTCTTGGTGACAAGGGAGAGCGCGCCAGCCGGGAGGGTTTGGACGACGGGTCCCCAGTCGGCGCTCATAGAGTACCTGATGGATGAGGCATTCATGAAGGGGCTTAACCCAGACTCCGCTAGGAAGTCTCCGGGCGCTTTGCAGACGGGGAGCAGGCAGGAGCTTAGCAAGCTCCCGACTCCTAGGTACTGGCCCAGGCAAAAGGACGAGACGTTGGCAGCGGCGGCGAATTGCTCCCAGATGTTGGTCTGGTAAAAGCTCGTCAGGGGGTGGCCGATTGCCGTTGGCAGGAGGCAGCAGAGCAGGCAAAGGATGGTGGCCGCTGAGTTGGCAGTGATGATTGCAAAGAGAGCGGCACAGAGGTTCTCGGGTGTCTCAGGGTGGCCTTGCTGGCGCAGCAGCTCTTGAGCTTGGCTGGCGGTCGCCTTGACGTCTCCCCAGGTCATTCGGGTCTTTGGGCGTTGGCGACGGCGTTCCTGTTGAGACCGCTGGGCGGGATCCTTTAGAGAGATGTGTTCCATCTCCGGGATGGGGTTGGTTTCCTCCTGGCGCCATTCCATGGGCTGGCCTGTCATGGCGAGTCGGAGTCCACAGGGACCTGTAGGAAGAAGGACTGAAACACACCCCCTTCCCCAGGTTATGGGAGGGGGCCGGGTCCCGCCAGGCTCGGTTCTAGAGCGGATGGCGGGAGATCAAGATCGAGTTTTTTGTTTGAGTTGGGGTTTAGAGTTTAATATAAGAAGGCTTGTTTTGCAGCCTGCGTGAAGGTTGCTAATCAGCAACACAAAAGGGGCTTTTGGAAGCGCCTTTTGGGGGGATGGGTGCATCCGGGGAATGAAGCAATCAGGCGATTAGAGGCAGATTCCTCGCACACAAAAAGAAAAAAGGGGGGGGGTTTCTTTGCAAGGGAGTTGCACTTACCGTGACCTTGGTGGCTAATGCAGGAAGGCTGGAGTGGCGCGAAATTTGTGATCGAATTATCTTGGGGAAATGCCGCCCGCCGAAACCACTCCTTAAGGGGCGGTTTCGGCCAAGCGTCTTAGAAGTGATGATGGTGCTATAATACCATCACCACTGGAGGCGCCCAAACTGGTTTGTGGGTGAATTTGGTGCGGCAGCCTCCTTTTTAAACTGGGGCCTGTCCTGGCAGTGCTGCGGTATCAGGACGGGCCCAGATTTTAATCCAGGGAGGGCCAGTCAGCCAATTGGCCCTCCCGCCTTTACTGGTCGAAAAACAGAAGGAGAAGAGAGGGGGAGAGGGAAACAGTTTCCTTACGGAAATTAGAAAGTGAATTTCGGAAGGCACAATTGGGATCAATGATCTGTGATGGCCTTACCCATCCCAGACCAAAGTCGTTTTGACCTGACTCATGAGGTCCCTTCCCCAGAGATTGACATGGATGTCTAAAACGATGGGGCGGACTGTGAGCTGCCGCTCGAGTCCTGGGCTGTTGACCGTGAGCGGGCGGATGCTCCGTCTCGCGGTTTGTCTCCCCCCCACCCCCCAGATGTGCGGGCAAGCCTCGGTTGGCCACTGGTCGGGCCACTCGGCTGCTCTGATGACGGTAACATCAGCGCCGGTGTCCACCAGGCCCTTGAACATACATCCTTCTATGGCGAGCTCCAGGTATGGGCGGGAGCTCCCGATAGGCGTCTCCACCGCTGCGATGGTGGTGTGGGCTGCGCCATGTTGGCTGCTGGGGCTTGTAGCCTTTATTGGGTCGGCAGCGGGCAACGCATGGGGCAAGAGAATCAACTGAGCGCAGCTGGCTCCGGCAGGCAATTCCTGTGGGATGTTTGTCCAGACCTGGAGATGGATGGGTCCTTGGTGCGTGGAGTCGATCACTCCGGGGACGATGAACAGTCCCTGTTCAGCGGCAGAGGCCTTTGGCAGCACTAGCCCAATAGTCCCGGTAGGGATGGGCTCGTCATACTGGGTTGGGGCGACAAGAACCTCGTGGGGGAACTTAAAGGAGATAGGCTGGGTGCATGCGAGCGAGATGCCACGAGAGGGGGGTGGTTTTGGCAGGGGCCTTGGTGTTTGGGTCTGCTCTAGTACTCTCCTCCTTGGTCCTGGGCTGGGGAGATGCCCGGGCGGGAGTTTCCCGACGGGCAGTCGTTTCTCCAGTGGAAGCCTTTCTGGCATCGTGGGCACCGGGTTTTAGGTGGCCTTCTCCTCCTGGGGGAGGACCCTCCTCCATCGGGGTTGTAGGCCCCCCCGCCGGGCTGCCTGCACTCCCTCCGGAAGTGTCCTGACCTGCCGCAGTTAAAGCAATCCTCCTGGGGCTGTCCCCTGGTGGTGGAGAGTGCTGCGGCGAGGAGGTTAGCTTGGTGAGCGGAGGATCCGATGTCCTGGCAAGCTTTAAGCATGTCGGCCAGTTCAGGATCCTTGCCCAGGCCCGTGATTGCTCTGCGGCACTCAGTGGAGGCGTTCTCTTTAGCGAGGCGCATGAGGAGCTCATTCTGGGCCTCTTCGCTATCCACCTGCCTTTTGAGAGCTTCCTGAAGCCTGTTCACAAACTCGGCATAGGGCTCTTGGGGTTTTTGCCGGATGGTGGAGAAACTCTGGGTTGGCTGGCCGGCATTGGGGACTTTGATAAATGCCTTATAGGCGCACTCAGAGGCGACCGTAAGGGTGGCCTCAGGCAGGACAATCTGATCGTTGGGGTTGGCGAAAGCATCGAAACCGGAAAGCTGAGCGGCTGTGTAGGCGCCGCCGGAGGCGGCTCCCCTGTTGATGCATTGCTGGCGGAACTCGCTTTCCCAGATCACAAATTGTGCAGGGCTCAGGAGCATGCGAAAGGTGGTTTTCCAGTCGTCCGGAACCATTAGGTGATTCCTCGCGATTGCCTCCAGCATGCCTCTCACGTAGGGGCTAGTGATTCCTACGTCCCGCATGGCTTTGCGGAGCTCGGTGAGGATATTATAGCTCAAGGGGCGGTACTCGACAACCCGCCGAACTATGCCATCCTCCCCCTCGGTATCTGTGAAGTGGACGGGGCACAATGCGAGGATATCAGCATCGTCTTCCGTCAGGGTTTCCTTCTTTAGCAGATCGTGATTAATGCGCTCTGCGAGGGTCTTGAAACCCGCGCCATTACGTGGCGCTGACGGAGGTGCGGTGGCTTCGGAAAATGAAGGCGGAGCAAGGGGAGGGGGCGGCCGAGCCGCGGGAGAATTTGAAGGAGGCGGAGGAGCAAGGGGGGCAGAAGGAGGACAGGCGTCCAATTTAGTGGATAGAGAAAATTCCGGGGCTGAAATTGAAGGTGAAAGATCGAAAGGAGGGCGGCCTATAGCAAGGGAGCCACAGGTCTGCAGGCTGATGGCGACATAGCATTGTCTCCACGTCAGTAGCAGTGACATCGGCGCGCGAGGCTCTGTGCGAAGAGTGCGCCCGATGTTTTCCCAGTCCTTAAGATTCAATGTCCCCCCCTCGGGGTACCATGGACACTGAGCTTCAATCTCCTCAACCAGTTTGCGCAGCTCCCCTCTCTTTATGGAGACCCTGCCGCATTTCGCTAACGCTTTCAGTTCGTTAACGTGCTTGTCATAAGCCCTGCTTTTGCAAGCTCCCATACTCACCGGTGTTCCGTCGGACGAGAGAGTGTCCTAGGACGCGTCACTGACCCTCCCGCGGTGAACATACGAATTGGGAAGAAAACCCAACGCCTTCCTGACACACCCCTCTGGTTTCAGTGATTACTCCCGATTCTATTGGCATCCCACCTGCATATCAGGATCTAGCCAGAGTTTTTCAGGAGCAGGAATGCGATCAGTTGCCACCCCACAGACACTGGATCAAAATTGTCACAACCAGGGGCAATAACTACCCAAGGGTAGAAATTCCACCGCATGAGTCCCAATGAGGAGAAGGAACTTCGCGGCTTAGACAAGAACCTTGCTCTCAAGGGTTTATAATGGGCGGGCTACTTAAACACACACACGCTGCTCCCGCTTTGTTTGTCAAAAAGAAAGATGGGTCTTTACGTTTTGCACAGATTATCGAGAGGTCTCACGCGTCTCCCTATTCAATAAATATCCTTTGCCTTGATCATGACCCTTAGATGCACTCGCAAAGGACGATTTTTACCAAATTGGACTTGGAGAGAAGCTTACTACAGAGTCAGAATTGCTGAAGGTTATGAACACCTGACCGCGCTTAACACAAGTTTGACAGTTTGAATATTTACAATGCCATTCGGGTTAAGTGGGGCCCCCGAGCTACGGCCCTTATCAACTAAGTTCTCCCATGATTTACTGTACAAGGGAGTGGTTGTATACTTAGGATGACGCCTTTAATTTACTCGCGAACCATAGAAGAACATGAAATATTGCCCGAGAGGTATTGAACGCTTGCTTGACAACTCTTGCCAAGCCTCCAAATGCTGTTTTCATCAGACCTCCATTGACTATTTGTTACCGGATCCCGAGGGCTTAAAAATGGATCCGTTAAAAATTCGACGCTATAGTCCCTCCAATGGCCTGCCCCCACCAACCGCAAAGAACTCCAGTCGCTCCTTTGGTTTTGCTAATTTCTATCGCGTGATTTTATACCCCAATTTGCTGAACTGACTCTCCTCCTCACAGACCTTCACCAAGGGTAAAGATCCAATTGTCCGCCAAGCCTGGGCCCCTTTTCTGGTCTGAGGGAATGTCAAACAGCCTTTTCAATCCAGACCTCCGCGCTACCAATCGTAATCCCATCCTAAAGCACCCCTGACCGATCTCTCCCGCTTGTGGTTCACGTGGACGCTGCATAAAGCACTTGGGGCAGCCCTGTTGCAGAAAAATAAAGATGGTAGACTGGTTCCTGTAGCTTATTTGTCTAAAATTCTCTGGTGCCGAACTCAACTGACTGGGAGACAAGGAGATCAAGCGGCCATCAAAGCAGCACTCTCCACTTGGATTACCTGGCTGGAGGGGCTAAGCACCCTTTCAAGTTTGGTCGGATCATAAAACCTGGCAGCTCTTTCCACCTTCAAGATGTCCTAAAACAACTTCTTCATAAATACTTTTCTCGCTTTCTTTTACAGCCCATTTTTTCCTGGGAAAAAACCAACAATTGGCTGAGGGGTGATTTAAAGGGACGCTTGTCTCCTCCGCCGTCTGGTCAAGCTGACCGAGCTGCTTGTGTAACATTAGAACTTGGTTGCGGGGTAAGGGAAATTCGAGGGGCTTCTTACACACGTTACAGGCAATATTAGACACACACTGAACGAAACAAGATCCGATAACGAGGCATACAATTAAACCAATGCAGAGCTGCACAATAGCACTCAACCATCCTCCCGGCAGCCAGCTCCAGAGGGCTGACCACCAATGGGGCAAAACATCATATTTCAGATTAGATACAACTTCTTGCAGCTCACGTACTTTCATATGAATCAATTGGGAATTGTCAGAGAGGTTAAAGCAACACATATTATGTACATTTTCACAACCTTGGTGATGCAACAACAGCAAGTAATCAATAGCGGCACGATTATCTAAGGTCGCTTGACGAAGTTCCTGCTGCTCGGAGGCCAGGGCATCCAGAGCGGTGGAGGTAGAGTTGATAGACTTCGCAAGGGCGCAGGCCAGCCGGCCGATAGTCTTAGCGTTGTAGGAGGCGAGTCCGGGGACTCCCACTAAGGAAGTCGCAAGGGAGACAAACTCCGCTTTGGAGAGGGCGACCGCGTCGCTCCGACAGGAGGGATCGAAAGGCAGAGCGGAGCGGCGGCGGCGGCGTCCGGGCTCCTGGGGTGGAGCCTGGGGTAGGACGATGGTGAGGCGACTGAGGCAACAAAGAGTCCCGGCAGAGAGTCGGGCGGGAATGTAATTAAACGTTCTCTCCCCGCAGGTCCAGAACCAGCCCCTGGGGAGCAGGATGTTTCCGAACACGGGGGGAATGTCCTCCATGTGTGTGCAGTTCCAATTGGCCGAGCCGATGAATGGGCCCGGGTCGGTTCCCCGTTTGGCTGCGCCGGTGATGCGGGCGCAGGTGTTGGATTCGTGGTTAGCGACAGTCTTGGTGACAAGGGAGAGAGCGCCAGCCGGGAGGGTTTGGACGACGGGTCCCCAGTCGGCGCTCATAGAGTACCTGATGGATGAGGCATTCATGAAGGGGCTTAACCCAGACTCCGCTAGGAAGTCTCCGGGCGCTTTGCAGACGGGGAGCAGGCAGGAGCTTAGCAAGCTCCCGACTCCTAGGTACTGGCCCAGGCAAAAGGACGAGACGTTGGCAGCGGCGGCGAATTGCTCCCAGATGTTGGTCTGGTAAAAGCTCGTCAGGGGGTGGCCGATTGCCGTTGGCAGGAGGCAGCAGAGCAGGCAAAGGATGGTGGCCGCTGAGTTGGCAGTGATGATTGCAAAGAGAGCGGCACAGAGGTTCTCGGGTGTCTCAGGGTGGCCTTGCTGGCGCAGCAGCTCTTGAGCTTGGCTGGCGGTCGCCTTGACGTCTCCCCAGGTCATTCGGGTCTTTGGGCGTTGGCGACGGCGTTCCTGTTGAGACCGCTGGGCGGGATCCTTTAGAGAGATGTGTTCCATCTCCGGGATGGGGTTGGTTTCCTCCTGGCGCCATTCCATGGGCTGGCCTGTCATGGCGAGTCGGAGTCCACAGGGACCTGTAGGAAGAAGGACTGAAACACACCCCCTTCCCCAGGTTATGGGAGGGGGCCGGGTCCCGCCAGGCTCGGTTCTAGAGCGGATGGCGGGAGATCAAGATCGAGTTTTTTGTTTGAGTTGGGGTTTAGAGTTTAATATAAGAAGGCTTGTTTTGCAGCCTGCGTGAAGGTTGCTAATCAGCAACACAAAAGGGGCTTTTGGAAGCGCCTTTTGGGGGGATGGGTGCATCCGGGGAATGAAGCAATCAGGGGATTAGAGGCAGATTCCTCGCACACACAAAGGAAAAAAGGGGGGGGGTTTCTTTGCAAGGGAGTTGCACTTACCGTGACCTTGGTGGCTAATGCAGGAAGGCTGGAGTGGCGCGAAATTTGTGATCGAATTATCTTGGGGAAATGCCGCCCGCCGAAACCACTCCTTAAGGGGCGGTTTCGGCCAAGCGTCTTAGAAGTGATGATGGTGCTATAATACCATCACCACTGGAGGCGCCCAAACTGGTTTGTGGGTGAATTTGGTGCGGCAGCCTCCTTTTTAAACTGGGGCCTGTCCTGGCAGTGCTGCGGTATCAGGACGGGCCCAGATTTTAATCCAGGGAGGGCCAGTCAGCCAATTGGCCCTCCCGCCTTTACTGGTCGAAAAACAGAAGGAGAAGAGAGGGGGAGAGGGAAACAGTTTCCTTACGGAAATTAGAAAGTGAATTTCGGAAGGCACAATTGGGATCAATGATCTGTGATGGCCTTACCCATCCCAGACCAAAGTCGTTTTGACCTGACTCATGAGGTCCCTTCCCCAGAGATTGACATGGATGTCTAAAACGATGGGGCGGACTGTGAGCTGCCGCTCGAGTCCTGGGCTGTTGACCGTGAGCGGGCGGATGCTCCGTCTCGCGGTTTGTCTCCCCACCACCACCCAGATGTGCGGGCAAGCCTCGGTTGGCCACTGGTCGGGCCACTCGGCTGCTCTGATGACGGTAACATCAGCGCCGGTGTCCACCAGGCCCTTGAACATACATCCTTCTATGGCGAGCTCCAGGTATGGGCGGGAGCTCCCGATAGGCGTCTCCACCGCTGCGATGGTGGTGTGGGCTGCGCCATGTTGGCTGCTGGGGCTTGTAGCCTTTATTGGGTCGGCAGCGGGCAACGCATGGGGCAAGAGAATCAATTGAGCGCAGCTGGCTCCGGCAGGCAATTCCTGTGGGATGTTTGTCCAGACCTGGAGATGGATGGGTCCTTGGTGCGTGGAGTCGATCACTCCGGGGACGATGAACAGTCCCTGTTCAGCGGCAGAGGCCTTTGGCAGCACTAGCCCAATAGTCCCGGTAGGGATGGGCTCGTCATACTGGGTTGGGGCGACAAGAACCTCGTGGGGGAACTTAAAGGAGATAGGCTGGGTGCATGCGAGCGAGATGCCACGAGAGGGGGGTGGTTTTGGCAGGGGCCTTGGTGTTTGGGTCTGCTCTAGTACTCTCCTCCTTGGTCCTGGGCTGGGGAGATGCCCGGGCGGGAGTTTCCCGACGGGCAGTCGTTTCTCCAGTGGAAGCCTTTCTGGCATCGTGGGCACCGGGTTTTAGGTGGCCTTCTCCTCCTGGGGGAGGACCCTCCTCCATCGGGGTTGTAGGCCCCCCCGCCGGGCTGCCTGCACTCCCTCCGGAAGTGTCCTGACCTGCCGCAGTTAAAGCAATCCTCCTGGGGCTGTCCCCTGGTGGTGGAGAGTGCTGCGGCGAGGAGGTTAGCTTGGTGAGCGGAGGATCCGATGTCCTGGCAAGCTTTAAGCATGTCGGCCAGTTCAGGATCCTTGCCCAGGCCCGTGATTGCTCTGCGGCACTCAGTGGAGGCGTTCTCTTTAGCGAGGCGCATGAGGAGCTCATTCTGGGCCTCTTCGCTATCCACCTGCCTTTTGAGAGCTTCCTGAAGCCTGTTCACAAACTCGGCATAGGGCTCTTGGGGTTTTTGCCGGATGGTGGAGAAACTCTGGGTTGGCTGGCCGGCATTGGGGACTTTGATAAATGCCTTATAGGCGCACTCAGAGGCGACCGTAAGGGTGGCCTCAGGCAGGACAATCTGATCGTTGGGGTTGGCGAAAGCATCGAAACCGGAAAGCTGAGCGGCTGTGTAGGCGCCGCCGGAGGCGGCTCCCCTGTTGATGCATTGCTGGCGGAACTCGCTTTCCCAGATCACAAATTGTGCAGGGCTCAGGAGCATGCGAAAGGTGGTTTTCCAGTCGTCCGGAACCATTAGGTGATTCCTCGCGATTGCCTCCAGCATGCCTCTCACGTAGGGGCTAGTGATTCCTACGTCCCGCATGGCTTTGCGGAGCTCGGTGAGGATATTATAGCTCAAGGGGCGGTACTCGACAACCCGCCGAACTATGCCATCCTCCCCCTCGGTATCTGTGAAGTGGACGGGGCACAATGCGAGGATATCAGCATCGTCTTCCGTCAGGGTTTCCTTCTTTAGCAGATCGTGATTAATGCGCTCTGCGAGGGTCTTGAAACCCGCGCCATTACGTGGCGCTGACGGAGGTGCGGTGGCTTCGGAAAATGAAGGCGGAGCAAGGGGAGGGGGCGGCCGAGCCGCGGGAGAATTTGAAGGAGGCGGAGGAGCAAGGGGGGCAGAAGGAGGACAGGCGTCCAATTTAGTGGATAGAGAAAATTCCGGGGCTGAAATTGAAGGTGAAAGATCGAAAGGAGGGCGGCCTATAGCAAGGGAGCCACAGGTCTGCAGGCTGATGGCGACATAGCATTGTCTCCACGTCAGTAGCAGTGACATCGGCGCGCGAGGCTCTGTGCGAAGAGTGCGCCCGATGTTTTCCCAGTCCTTAAGATTCAATGTCCCCCCCTCGGGGTACCATGGACACTGAGCTTCAATCTCCTCAACCAGTTTGCGCAGCTCCCCTCTCTTTATGGAGACCCTGCCGCATTTCGCTAACGCTTTCAGTTCGTTAACGTGCTTGTCATAAGCCCTGCTTTTGCAAGCTCCCATACTCACCGGTGTTCCGTCGGACGAGAGAGTGTCCTAGGACGCG